>NC_085138.1:51825393-52125393 GCF_035046485.1 Aedes albopictus | reverse complement strand
CCAGTACGTAATATTAGGGAAATTTTAGGAAAAGAAATCCCTGCAAGAACTTCTGCAGAAATCCCACAAAAATCTCGAGAGCAACTGTTGATGAGCCATCCCAAAAAACCACTTAATGAGAATTTTGAGAAATTCGTGAAGGTATCCTGAACTTGCTCCGAAGATTTTTTTTTAGAAATTTCTTCAGGGTGCCATTTTGAAAGTTCATCGGAAGCTTTGGCTGACATTTCTCATGGAACGCTTCCAGAAATTTCATTCAGAGATTTTTTAACCAAGATTTTCATTGTAGCGGTTTGTAGATATTTTTTTTTTTTTTGCAATAGTCCTCCTGAGATTTTTACAGACTTTACCATCTCTGAAAAACACAAAAGAAAAACTCCTGAAGGAATTCAGTGGAAACTTTGGAAGCGTATAAAGAAAACCATTGGAAGAACGGCAAAAGGGTATTCCAGTGAAGATCCCATGGAAAACTCCTGCACAAATCCTGGGAGAAACACTGTTAGGACCCCTGGAACAACTCTCATAAATCCCAGAAACAACACTGGAAAAATCTTGGAAGGAACTCTGGAAGCAAAGTTCTAAAGAAATCTAGAAAGAAAGTTCAAATAAACCACCAGGGAAAAAAAGATAAATACAAGGAAGAACTCTGGGAGAGACTGTGAATTCACTATGATACCAAGCAAATTCATAAACAAATCTCTGAAGCAATTTCTCTGATAGCCTAAAGGACTCTACACCAGGTCATTGGGGCATATCTTCTGGTAAAACCTGTCCCTCAACCTCTATCCCATGTTACGGTGAACATGCTATGACGCCATTAAGTTTACTAAATCGTGTGTCACGAATAACGGAATATGCTTCCTAATTGCCCTTTATGAGTCTTATTCAAAACGAGTTCATCATCACTGCGAAGCCTTTTACCTACACTCCCGATCAAAAGTTTGGGATCTCCCCCTCAAAAATATGTCATTTTTTAGGCCCACATCACCGCCAATGTGCGGTGACAAAAAAAACTTTGAAAATGATTTGAATGAAAAAAATTAAAAAATGTTTGTGTATAAACTTATCCCAAAGTTGCCAAATTTTCTAAAAAAAATGAATATAAACTTACGGCAGTATCGCTCAAAATGATGTATTGGCCAAAAGCTTGGGGTCACTAAATAGAAATACACTAGAACTCCAATGGCGCTGTAGTCACTTTACCTATTTAATTAAATTAATAACTTTTATTGTGATAATTGTAAAAACGATCAATCCAGCTTGAAGAGCATCTTTTGTTTTGGTGAACAAAATTTATTTGACACTTCTAGTACCGCTACTGACGCTGTAAGGGCGTGGCAAACTAGATGTTAGTCGCACGAACAGCCGCGACATTGGACTTCTGTGGCTAGTTATTCTAATGGTCACTATCGTAAAACATGGAAAAGTGATTTGTTGATATCTTCGTCTTTATTTTTATTTTTTTTTTTTGAAAGATCTCTTCAATGCCGAGAAAACTGGACAATCTGCTTATTTAATTGACGATCACTCAGTCAACGATGATTTTTTAAAGAAATTGGGATGTACACATAGAGGTAGCGAAGCTAGAGATCGGGAAGTGCAATTAACCTGAAGGCATTCAGTATGGTGGCTCTAGAGAGGACTCAGAACATCATCCAGATTTTCCAGAAAGAAGGGATTGTCATGATTCGAATCTTTCTCCGAACAAAACCCAAAGATCTATTTTCACCCAGCAATGTGTTTTAAAAATACATGCGGTTCAAAATAGGACTTACATTAACTACTGTCATGGAAAAGTAAACTGAACAATTTAGAGAAATATTGGTAATGTAACAGAAAAACCTGAATTGCCTTCAAGATTTTGAGGCAAACATCCTTCTTTTCAAAACAATTTTCGTACGTCAATAATCGATAATGGATGTAGGTCACAGTATAACGGTATACATAACAAATCTTGTATCCAGTCAACACGCGATCGCATATCGTCCCCTTAACTAGGTAACTGGTTTTGCGAAATCGCAAGAAATTTGTTTATATCTAAACGTGCACCACAATAAACACAAATTTGTCAATTGAAAATCCGAAAACACATATTAATTCAACTTTTAAGACCAACAATAAGTTTGTTTTATACCAGGATGAGTTTCACCAGCCATTTTTATCCGCACTTTCCAAAACGAGTTACCTAGTTCTAGCATTAAGGGGGCGATATAATATTGGAAAGAATGCAAAAGTGGAGGCGATATACACACTCTTTACGCGTGGTTAAATGGAAGCAAGTATGCATATGGCCTCCACTTTAGCATCCTATTCAACATCATATAAGACTTTGTGTTAGCTGGGTAATCACTTGAACTCGATGGAAGATCAGATTTCAAAAGGCTTCGAAAATAATTTCAATGCCGGCAAGTTAAACATCTAGTGTACAGCTCCCATTAACGCACAAATACAGGTGATAGAAGCAGAGGTGACGACGAAAAAGCAAGAAAAAGAACAGCATTTCGACTTCTCCGTCAGCGAAAGCCGAACAAAAGCGCCGGGGCCCGTATGCGCCGGGGCCCGTATGCGCCGGGGCCCGTATGCGCCGGGGCTTCATATGCGGATGGTCATGGGTTTGATTCCCAGCCCCGGCACTTGCAATTTTTCGTCAGTTGCTTTTCCCCCGAGAGTAACTGACACTGACCCTCTTCTGAGCCCCATGGCTCAAACGAACCCGGATACCTGGACATCGGCGAACTGCTACTCATAATGGACCCCCAATCGAACTGGAAAGGAACAACGGCCATCCATTATCATCCTTGTGCTCATCATTCTACTAGATATAAAGTAGAAAAAGTGACAGCAGCAGAAAGGTCAGTTCGATAAAGTAGAATAGAATCTAGGCGCTGTACAAAATGTAAGTGCAGCTGTCAATTGAAATTCCTCACGTAGTGCCCCAGTGGACAATAGAGCTGTAAATTAGGTTAAGTGATTAAGAATAAAAAAAAAGCCGAACAAAAACTTCGGTTGTTCATTAGTAGCTATGAGTACCCGACTAATATTCAGGATAACGTACCTCTGACCACAGCCATCCGATGCAGTTAATTTTTACTACCAGAGACGATATTGAAACGCATTATACACGCTACAGTCGACCGGAGCTCTTACTGAAACTGCATCTACAAATGGTTATACGTACACTGGGTCCCAGAGAAGACAAGATATGGAGATTGAATTTGGATAAAGGAAATGTCGTTAATCATCTCTTTAAGGGCCTGCAACCGTTGAGCTATACCTTTGCGATTTTCATGAAGAAGCAGGTCAACGCAGTGATTTTGACGGTGGAATGCTATCATTTTAAGATTCTACATATCGGCCAACTATTGTAGGCTACCCAGAAAAAGGGTTGGTGAAGGGCATGCCTAAGCAGTAATAGAAAATGACTGCAAATCATTACAAGGCTATGTAACGGATGGAAGTATTCTGAAGCATAATACTCTCTTTCACTCACCTTCGCCAATGCACGACGGCAACCACTTATCCTGCTATCAGGAATGGAATTTGTCCAAATGCTCTTGGACAGAATTAAATGTGCCGCCTTGACAGATGAACGTTCGGCGAAATCTACTGAAGGTGGCCAAAACTAAATAAAGTAGGTTGAAACAGAAAGAAGAATAAAGACGAAGTTTTCAATCGCTACCGAAAACATCAATAATAAAAGAAAAGGATAAAGCAAACGGCGATCGAAGCAACGATAAGAGAAAGATAAAGCCAGACTTCATAACACAAAATCGAAATAATAGTAACACTTACAGCTCACCATAAGTTCAAAAAGTTGATGAGCAAGGATGGGGTCATTCATTTGCAATCAGTTATACAGGGGATACTCAAAATAACTGGGACAGGTAAAATTTTCACTTTTCAAACAATGTTTAACTCGCTGTAACTTTTCGAAAAGTGCATCAAATATTCTGTAGTGCAAATAGCGCATCAAATTTTACTGTAAGTTCATCAACTAGTTGTGTATCAGTAGTCCAATTTTGGAGAAGATCGGACCATTGTCCACAGAGTTTTAAAGATTCTTGAAAAAGGTAAAATTATCCGATAGCCAACTTTGAGCTGTTATATCTCCGGATTCAATGAACCGAATGCAATGAAATTTTGACCATTCATGACTTGTATAATGAGCTATGAAAAACCTTTGACTTAACTTAAAATTCTTAATATGGAAGAAAATTTTAACGATTAGTTTATTTTTCTAATAAAACACCAAATTATCCAAAACTTCAACATCGTTTCAAAATTCAAGATGCAAATTATAGTTCAATTAATTTCCCTCTAAATGACTTATAAATAAATGTGTTTTGAAGGAAAGTTACAACATAGCCGCTAATAAATTGAGAAAGTAATGGGATGCATATTTGAAATTGATGAATTTACTAAAAAATCGTGAAATTAATGAAATCGTTATACTTTTTCTCTTGTCAAAAATTCCAAGTTAAGTTGAACGTTTTTAAGAGTTCATCATATAAGTCATGAATGGTCAAAATTTCATTGCAATCAGTTCATTGAATCCGGAGATATAACAGCTCAAAATTGGCTATCCAATAATTATACCCTTTTCAAGAATCTTTATATCTTCGTGAAGAATAGACCGATATTTTTCAAATTTGGACCACTGATACACAACTAGTTGATGAACTTACAGTAAAAATTTGAGAAAATTTGATGTCCTTTTCAAAAAGTTACAGCGAGTTGAAAATTTTTTGAAAAGTGAAAATTTTACCTGTCCCAGTTATTTTGAGTATCCCCTGTACATATTCACTTACTGTTAACTCGCTTCAGAAACATGGTAGCAAAAATCAATGTATGGAACACTTTTTTGTTTTTGGTTTACCTTAAACTTTGTAGAATAGTGTACTAGCGTAGCATCAACTATTGAGTCCACAGAAGGCAGCAAACGCACCTGAACGCATTAAACTTGAAAGAGTTCAGATGGTGGCTCCAGTGAGGAGAGGACCCAGGTTATTATCCACTGCTCTGAGTTCAAGAAGCTGCATATTGAAAAATAACGGAAGACTTTCCAGAAAAATAATCAAGCTAGACATGCCTGTAGTAGTCATGTAGACATGAGTAGTTATGGAAAACTACCTTCCAAATCATGTCAAGGCATGATTCGGAGTATTCTGAAGCACCGTATTCTCTAGACATGCTCCTTCTACAAAAGCTCGGTTCTGTACACCAACATCCTGTGAGTTTGTCTAGAATGCAATTTTTCAGGTCCGCAGTCTTCGTCAGTCTTCTATGCCTGAACTGCCATACCAGATCCACAACTTTTTTAAATTCAGTAAACCAGTTGTTACTTCAACGTTCACATAAACCAATTCAGATAAATGATAACCCTAATCCTGAAAAAAAAGGATCAACCCCAGACTTCATAATATAAAGCCGAAACAAGTTGCACCACTTGCTGCTCACCATAAATCCCCTCCAGGGGATCGTCTAATTAGGTTTCTCGCTTCGCCGGATTAAATAACCGCTCTCCACTTGTTCTGAATTGCACCCGGAAGCACCACCTGCAAAATTGGAGCATTATCGGGAGACCTCTGCCACCGCTACAGCCGCCACCGCTGCCGCCGCCACCGCCCACCAAGCCACGTTTATCGTAATTGTACTCATTGCCTGCTAATCGGTTTACACAATTTTCATAATTTCAACTTTGGATTCAATTTGGCCGGTCTTCGATGCGCACACACCTTCCAACCCAACCTACACCCAGCCTGTTTAGTTTTAGTACGTGGAGGCAACTGTGGGCAACCCGAGGTGGTCGGTCGGCTTGGAAGGACGAGGTAAAGCTTATCGGCCATTAATTTCTATGTCGGTATTGTTGGTGCTTCAAGAGTTCAGCGCACACTATCCGTACGGAGCCAAACTTTCCAAAGAGTACCGTTTGGGCGCCATCAGCGCTGAACTGCTCCGCACGCCGCCGAGTGCAATCGAGGCCAATCGGTTTCCGGCTTGCTAAGCTTCAATGGCGCGCCGCTTGCTCCTATCTTGATGAAAGCTTTTATGAACGGCCATGATTTTGCACAATTGAATGACTCAGGCTAAAGATCTGAGAGGAAAACATTGAAATATCACTTTGTGAAATTGATGCTCTTGGTCGTTTCACTTACAGTGACTTGGTAATGCATTGGAACGTGAAAATATTATCGAATAGAACTATTTGTATCACTCAGATTTTAGAAGTTCTTACACCCCATCAACATCCGCTGGAAAATCTTCTAGGAGTTTAACGCGAATTCCTCTACTGCCGTTATACGCATAATTGTCCCATGTTATATGGGATTCCCATATAACATGGGACAATCGGTCGTAGAACGGCAGTCTAGGAGTTCCCCAAAAATGACTTTAGGAGTTCCACCTGGAATTCCTGTTTAGCTTGATTAAGAGCGGTTAGCGACGAAAAACATAGTATAAACGTTATTTTTTTTTTCAGTTAGCACGGTTAGTGATATTTACCATGGCTTTCCTCCAAATTTCCCTTTAGAATTATTCTAAGTTCTTCTAAAAGTTGCTCTTGAAATCGTTCTTTGTATGTTGTCAAGGAGGTCCAATAATTGCCGTTAGTTTCATCGTAAATTCTATTTATTAAAAGTATTACTTCCGGAGTCTTTTTCATGACTATTTTCAGGAAATCTACCAGAATTTTCCTAATGACTTCTTATATCAGAAGTTGCTACAATTCCTCTAAAAACTCTTCACGAAGTTCGCGTAGGAATAACTCGGATTTACTCCGAGAATTCTTCCAGGGATTTCTAAAAAATCTTCCAGGTGTTTCGTTGTGATTCGTTCCTTACAGTTATTTTGAGAGTTATCACAGGAGTTCATTTTCAGAATACTTCCAGAAGTTCAACTGAAAATTACCTGAAAAATCCTTGCAGAATTTCTTTTGGCATTTCTTCAGGAGATAGTAGAAATTACCGCCGAATCGGAAGAGGTATCGAGATCGAGTCAAGTACAAGACCTTACAGTTGAGGTAGAAAAATGTATCTGTCAAAGGATGCAAATTCTTAGTGGAATTCAAAGGAACAGTACTTAACCCGATTTTCTTTTTACTTACAGATATTCCCCTAACAAGCCCAGATTAATCATCATCTCTCCATGGATGACTTTTTTGTCAGGATAAATTATCAGCGCGGTGTTACTATTAATTTCGACGTTTCGAACAATGGTTTGGGCCTACTTGGGCCGGAATTGATAGTATCACCGCGCTTTTATCTCATCCTGACTGAAAAGTCAACCATAGAGGGATAATGCTTTAAGAAGATTCTCAATGAATTGTTTGTTACAGTAGCTTTGTAAATTTTTCTACAGGTTTATTCAAGAATATTTCCAGGAGATCCTTCGAGGTTCACTGCAGAAATACCTCCAGAAATTCTTATCTACTTATTTTCCCAGGAGATACCATACTTGCAGTATTCCTGGGAGAGTTGTTATAAGAAATGTTTATTAAGGAATTTCCGGATGAACTCCCGAAAAAAATCCCTGAGAAACTTTAGTAGGTGTTCCCGTAAGAATTCTGAAGGAATTGACGGAAAACAAGGTGCCAAAGACGTTTCTTTAACAAATTCTCAAACTACCGCAACATCTTTGGAATCAATCCTTAAAGGAACTTTATAAGAAAATCTCAAAGGAACTTCTGTTGGTAACTCTAGAGGATATTTTAAACGATTTGTCAGTAAAACTCCTCGAAGAATTTTCGAATAAACTATCAAAGGAACTTTCGGGGAAGTCTTGAATTTTTTTTCTATGGAAAATGTTGAAAGAATTCCCGGAGTAAATCCTGGAAGAATTCTCGCAGATACTCCTAACGGAATACGGAGAAGAACTCTCAAAAGAATTCTCGGAACCATTTTTGAAGGAATTTCCGGAGAAAATATCAAAGTAATTTTCGGAGGAAGTGTCGCAACAATTCCCGGAAGAACTCCTGTAGGATTTCCGGCAGGAACTTCAAGATGAATATGCGGAGAATTCTCATGAAACTTTTGAAGGAACTTCTAGAGTATCTCCTGCAGGAATTCCGGAGGAGCTCCCGAAGAAATTCCCGAAGAAACTCATGAAGAAATTATCGGAAAACCATTTAAAGGAATTTCCGAATGATCTCCTGAAGAAATTCCTGAAGAAACTCCTAAATACACTCAAATCAGAAACGGGGGCTCGCCAAAAACGCACTCAGCCGGAAGCTCAGAAAAATCTTTAACTAAGATCTCAACTAAAGTTGTTAGCTGACTCTCAGCAAAACTATTGCCGAGTACCAGCAATGAAGTGAGAAACATTCTGAGATTTCGGTAAGATTGAAGTCTGTTGATTGCTCGGATGTGTGGATCTTGGCAAAAAAATTGAATGAATGTTAAGAAACGAATGAATGAAATTTGGAAGAATTTCTGAAGAAAAGAGATGTACTAAAATTTTTAAGCAACTTCTGGTGTAACTTGTAAAGAAAGTGCCAAATGAACTTTTAGAAGAAATGCTAGAGCAAATCCTCAATGCGTTATCAAAAAAAAAACATATCCTCAAGGAATTTTCAGAAGACCTATTGTAATAATTCCGGAACTTCTGAAGATACATAATGCCAGTCAAACACCCGAAAGAACTCTCAGAAGAAACTCCAGAAAAATTCCCAGAGGAACTCCTAAAGGAGTTCTCGAAGGAATTACTGAAGTTTTGGAGCTACTTTTAAAAATCTTCAGGGTAATCCCAGAGAAAGTCCTATAGGAATTCTCGGGATACTTTCTGAAAGGATTTCTGGAAGAAATATTCTTGAAAGAATTCACAGAATTAGTTTTTAGTAATAACCGAAGGAACTTTCAAAGAGATTTGTGGGGTGCGAACAAAGATTAGTGACATTTCCTTTTGGTGTCCTTCCTCTAACAAGCATCATCATCACGAGGTCCCGTATCATGTCAAAGGATTTTACTGTAGCTTGCTAAGGTAGATAGAAACGGATTGTTCTGGTGAGTTACGCAACATTCACAAAACTGTTGAAATTATTGAAGTTATAGGTCCTGTAGAGTGTTTCGAAGAAGGGTGAGCTATGGGAGCTCAAATTCATTTTCGGAGGAATTTATTTTTCCCTGATGAAGTCCCGATGGCTTTCCTGGAGTAAGCCATGTAGAAATTTGCAGAGGAAATTCTAAAGTAATTATCGAAGGATCTCTCAAAGAGATTCCCAGACAAACACCTGATGTAAATTCAGGGTGAACTCCAGAAGACAACCAGGAGAAGCTCCTAAAGGAATGCTCGCAGGAATTACTGGAGAATTATCCGATGAAACTTTCTTAGGGGTTTTAGGAAAATCTCGTGAATGAATACTCAGAAAAAAATCCGAAGAAGTTCCTAAAGAAGTTCCTGGAAGAAGTTCTGAAGGAATTAGTAGAGGAAGCTCAGAAGCGATTCACGAAGGAACTCCCAAAGACATTCCCGGATAAATTCTTAAAGTAATTTCATGCGGCACTTTTAAACACATTCTCCAGAAAGAAATCTTCTGGATTTTTTGGAGAACTCCTGGAAAATTGCTGGAGAAACTCCTTCAAAAAATCTCCGAAGAACTCCCCAAGAAATTTACTAGAGAAATTCCTGAAAGAATTCCCAGAGAAAGTTTTGATAGAATTTATGGAAAAAATCATGGAGAAATTCAAAGAAGAGGTCCTGTAGGGGGTTTTCATAAAAAAAATCCACAGGAAAAGTTACACGATTTCATTGCATGTTTGAAGGAATTCGTCAGGGAATATCCGAAAGCATTTTATAATATTCTGAGGAAATCGTGGAAAATATTGCGGAGAAACAGCTGATGGTATATGAACATCTCTCAAAAGAATCATTGTAAGTATTATCACTAAAAAACAAAGTGAGAAGAGTCTCGCTCTTCACTGATCACTCATCACTCCACACTACTTACTTCCTCTCTTCTCACTCCACACTTTCATTCACTCTCAACTCCTCCGTCTGCACTGCTCACTCATCATTACTCATTATTCATTCCTCACTTCTAAATCTCCACTATTTTATTGCTTATTCCTTACAGCTCAATTCCCACTCTTCACTGCTCACTCTATACTCTTCACAGTTTATTTTTCAATACTTCGCGCTCCTTATTGTTCATTTCTCACTGTTAACTTATTACTCCTCATTTTACGCTGTTTACTTTTCACTCCGAAGTATTCACTACTCATTCCTTTCTTCTGGCCTCTCACTTTTTACATTCAATTGCTCACTTCTCATCCCAAAAAGCTCACATCTAACTCTTCACTGCTCAATAGTTAGTAATCGCTACTCCTACCTACTGCTCACTCCTGGGTCCTCACTACTTCACAACTCTCACTGCTTTACAGCCTTCACTTCACACATTTCATTATTCAGTGCTCACCCCACACTTATCACGACTCATTCTTCTCACATCACGCAAAACTACTCACTTATCACTCAGCACTGCTCAATTGTCACTCCTCACTCACTGCCCCATACTCACACTCTTCACACAGGTTACTCCTCACAGTTTACTCAAACTTCTCATCGAACATTCTACATTGCTCACTTCTCACTATTTAAAAGAATACAAAAAGGAATTACAGAAGCAATTTCTGAGGAACTCTTATTATAATTTAAAGAAGGAACTCTGAAAAGAACTTAGCATCTGCTGGATGAATTTCGGAGAACTTAACTCTCAGTACGTTCACGAAAATACGTCACTGTAGATTACCATCCGAGTTCGATGTTGATGATGTGCCGCATGTTCAACTCCAGTTCCCCGAGGGCTAATTGTGGTCCTGTTGTATCTCCGTTTATTTACTACCACTGACTGCCACCAGTTTCCGAAGTTCCATTGTTTGTCATGAAAAGTTCCTAGACTGAACCGTAAACAGAGTAGGTATAGGACTCACACCCCAAAGTGCAAATACCCAAACGCACAACCCCGCACACACACTCACACTTTCGAAAAGTCCCCCCAAAGTTACATACCACCGACCATCCGAACATCCAAACAACTGCCACAGGAAAGCTCGTTATCGTTATTCAGTGGTAAACGATCACCCTGGGGCACATTACATTGAATTTTTTATCAGCGCCTTTCCTCTGCGCTTCCATTAGGCATCATCCCGAAGCTCCCTGCCTGCCTGCCTGACCCGGGTCCCCGGCCAGGGCGCACCGCACCGTTCCGTCCACGCCCTGCTATAACGGCGCGCGGGCGACGAATGTCGTAAAAATCGATGATTTAGCACACAAACACACCCCGAGAGCAGAAGCGAACAATAAAAATGGATTTAATTTTGAAAATTGAACCTCAAAGCGGGCGATTTTTCCGCTGAACACGTGTTTCCCCCCACGAGGTGGGAGCAGCCAGCGAGCGCAGCGCGCGGTTCGGTGTGTTGTGTGTGGTGATGGGACGAAGGAAAATGTGGAAAGCTTCCATTCGAGTTAGCGAAGCTTCCCAGTTCCAAGCAATAATGGCCGGAGCTGTGCTATAGGGTGTGAAGATTTTCGGTTTTAATTAACTTGATTTTCGTTTTTTTTCCGAGTTCCGGCCGCCTCGAAGTGTGCTGGTGCCGTTGATTGCTCGGGAAGGAAAACCATTTTCCAAAGTTCCGGACAAGTCATTTGCATAAAGGTGCCCTCTGGAAGGTACGGAACGGGATGACACGATGTGTGTTAGTGGAGTGTGATGCTTTCAAGCGAATTTGCGATTGGAAGAAGGAATTGGGAATTCAGAAGTTTAAACCAGGTTATGGGACTACAGGGTCCGCGGCTAACTTCCTTTTATTCTAAGTGTTAAAATAAGGTACAGGAGAATCTGATGACATGGCACGAGGCGATACAATCCCCAAAACTTATTTGTGAACAAGTTCATCATCGATCTCAGGAGAAATCAAATGTAAGTAAATCAAACAAATTGAAATAACAACAAAACCATGGTGAAATCAGTGAGGAGAACTGAGAAATAGTTTATCTGAGAAACAACTGAAGAAAGTTTTTTTTTTTACCAAACTACTAATGCTTATTACCGTTGAACAGGAAAACTATGATTATCAGTTGTTTCAGTATTTGCATCTCAGCAGCACGTGGGCATTCGTGTAAAGGGCACTGCACCCAGGGTCTCCAGTTAGCCTAGTGGTTAAGGCTATGGATAGCCAATTCGGACACGGCGGGTTTGATTCCCGTTTCAGTTGGAAACTGTTCTCGTCTTCCCTAGGCATAGTGTATCATGGTACTTGTCTTACAATATATACATTCATGCAATGGCAGGCAAAGAATGCCCTTCAATAATAATAAACTGTGGAAGTTCCAGTGGGAACGTGGAGCCCATCATTTATTTAGTTAACATCAAATTTATGATAATACTGAATCAACAATTTGCCGCCATAATACTCGATTTGCAGCTGCTGCTCTCCAACGGCGGTCACGCCCAACACTCGCCAGATCACGCTCCACCTGATCCGCCCATCGTGCTCTCTGCGCTCCACGCCTTCTTGTACCAACAGGATGGTTAGCAAACACCAACTTTGCAGGGTTGTTGTCCGGCATTCTTGCAACATGCCCTGTTCACCGTACCCGAGCAGAAGAGAATATCTACAGCATAGTAAAATATGTTATTTTGGCAAAATAACTGAGAAACGAAAAGAGTTATTTTTGTGTTATTAACATAACATATCATGTTATAAACTTGTCTGTCATAAGCGGCAAAATAACAAAAATCATTACAAAAAAATGTTCCTGGAAGACCAGTTGAATAACACAATTTGTTTGTTTCAATAACACCTTAATAATAGTGAATTTTTAAAATATTTCAATAACAAATTTTGAAATTAACAAGTTATTGATAACAATTTTAAATCAAAATGAGTTATAAGATCATATAAGGTCTAATGAGGAAGGGGGATTTGTGAAAAGGTGACAAGCAATGTGTTAAGTATTGAAAAACCCCGTACGAAGTGGGGAGGGGGGACGAAAATCCCTCATTTTTGCGTGACATACTTAATGGATGCTCGCTACTGACACAGTTAGAATGTAATGTCAGAAAGAAGAGGAACTGACGAGAAAACATGATTTTCTCAACAGGTTCTTGCGAAATGCTGTGAACAACGTCAATCTCTAATGGTGTAGTTTTGATTGCAAAACTTGTTATTTATAAATAAAAAGAAAATCGCGTTTAGTACTGTTCCTTTGAATTCCACTAAGAATTTGCATCCTTTGACAGATACGTATTTCGACCTCAACTGTAAGGTCGTCTTCAGTGTCTTGTACTTGACTCGACTCGAGTCGGAACAAGGAACAAAGGAACAGTACTTAACGCGATTTTCTTTTTATTTACAGATATTCCCCTAACAAGCCCAGGTTAATCATCATTGTTATTAATGTGTTATTGATGATCAAATATTTGCTAAAACCCAATAATTCAAAAATAACTGAACTTGTTCTACAAAAACATGTTATTGAAATGTTATTTGAAGAAAATATATTAATAGCACGACATAACAAAATAAGTTTGTCCAACAAAACATGTAATGGAAAGGTAATGCCTCAATAAGTTAATAATAACAAACCAAGATATAAAAACAGATTTTGTGATTCCGTTGCTATCATTTTGATATTCTCCTCTGCTCGGGTATCCTTCTGGCTTTGGCCACTTTCTGGATGCTGGGTTCGCCGTAAAGTGCAGCGAGCTCGTGGTTCATCCTTCTCCGCCACACACCGTTCTCCTGCACGCCGCCGACGATCGTCCTTAGCACCCGTCGCTCGAAAACTCCGAGTGCTTGCAGGTCCTCCTCGAGCATCGTCCATGTCTCGTGTCCGTAGAGAACCACCGGTCTTATTAACGTCTTGTACATGGTACATTTGGTGCGGGGGTGAATCTTTTTTGACCGCAGTTTCTTCTGGAGCCCATAGTAGGCGCGACTTTCACTGATGATGCGCCTTCGTATTTCACGGCTCACGTTATTGTCTGCCGTTAGCAAGGAACCGAGGTAGACGAATTCTTCTACCACCTTGAAAGTATCCCCTTCTATCGTAACATTGCTGCCAAGGCTTGTCCTGTCTCGCTCAGTCCCACCTACCAGCATATACTTTGTCTTAGCCGCATTACCCGCCAGTCCGACCTTTGCTGCTTCACGTTTCAGGCGGGTGTACAGTTCTGCCACCGTTCCAAATGTTCTAGCAATAATATCCATGTCATCCGCAAAACAGACAAATTGGCTGGATTTCGTGAAGATCGTACCTCGGCTGTTGAGCCCGGCTCGTCGCATCACACCTTCTAGGGCGATGTTGAATAGTAGGCAGGAAAGTCCATCACCTTGTCGTAGTCCCCGTCGAGATTCGAATGAACTGGATAGTTCACCCGAAATCCTTACGCTGTTCTGCACACCGTCCATCGTTGCTCTTATCAGTCTAGTCAGCTTCCCGGGAAAGCTGTTCTCGTCCATAATTTTCCATAGCTCTGTGCGGTCGATACTGTCGTATGCCGCTTTGAAGTCGATGAACAAGTGATGCGTTGAGACCTGGTATTCACGGCATTTCTGGAGGATTTGCCGTACGGTGAAGATCTGGTCCGTTGTCGACCGGCAGTCGATCAAACCGGCTTGGTAACTTCCCACGAACTCATTTACTTTAAGTGAAAGATGACATAAGATGATCTGGGATAGCACCTTGTAGGCGGCATTCAAAATGGTGATCGCTCCAAAGTTCTCACACATTAACTTGTCGCCTTTCTTGTAGATGGGACAGATTATCCCTTCCTTCCACTCCTCTGGTAGCTGTTCGGATTCCCGGATCTTGACTACTAACTGATGCAGACAGGTGGCCAGTACCGTCCTTACCAGTCGATTTGTTGTTTTTGAGCTGGTGGATGGCATCCTTAACTTCCCTCAGCGTGGGAGTTGGTTCGTTCCCGTCCTCGCTGCACAGACATAGTCATTTCCTCCGCTGCCTTGGTCCTTCGTGCCTACATTCTCTTCGCCATTCGATGTGCTGCACGTCGAAGTGCTGCTTCCACCTTTCGTTTACCTCACGTTTGTTCGTCAGGAGGCTCCCGTCCTTATCCCTGCAGATTTAGATTTGCGGCACGTAGCTTTTGTGGGATGCGTTGAGCTCCTGGTAGAACTTACGTGTTTCCTGTGAACGGCACAGCAGTTCCATTTCCTCGCACTCCGCTTCTTCCATGCGGCGCTTTTTCTCCCAGAAGAGATGGGTCTGCTGCTTCCGCTTCTGTCTGTATCGCTCCACATTCTGACGGGTTCCATGCTGCAGCATTACCGCTCGCGCTGCATCCTTCTCCTCCAGAACCGCTCTGCACTCCTCGTCGAACCAATCGTTTTGTCGACTCCGTTCTACGTACCCGATGGTGCTCTCGGCTGCGTTGTTGATGGCTGCTTTGACTGTACTCCAGCAGTCATCTAGAGGGGTCACATCGAGTATACCCTCGTCCGGCAACGCTGCCTCGAGATTCTGCACGTATGTGGTGGTGACATCTGGTTGCTTCAGTCGCTCTAGATCGTACCGGGGCGGCCGCCGGTAATGTACATTGTTAATAACGGAGAGTTTTGGGCACAGTTTAACCATCACCAGGTAGTGATCAGAGTCGATATTAGCGCCACGATAGGTCCTGACGTCGATAATGTCGGAGAAGTGCCGTCCATCAATCAGAAAGTGGTCGATTTGCGATTTCGTTTGTTGTGGTGATCTCCAGGTGTAACGATACGGGAGGCTGTGCTGGAAGAAGGTGCTACGAATGGCCATGTTCTTGGAGGCGGCGAAATCGATGAGGCGTAGGCCATTTTCGTTCGTCAGCTGGTGGGCGTTGAACTTTCCAATCGTCGGTCTGAATTCCTCCTCCTGGCCTACCTGAGCGATTAGATCCCCTATGATGATCTTGACGTCCTGGTTTGGGCAGTGGTCGTACTCGCGTTCGAGCTGCGCGTAAAATGCGTCTTTGTCATCATCAGTGCTTCCGGAGTGAGGGCTGTGCCCGTTTATTATGCTAATGTTGAAGAATCGGTCCTTGATCCTCAACCTGCACATTCTTTTGTCGATCGGCCACCAATCGATCACGCGCCTCTGCATGTCGCCCATCACTATAAAAGCTGTTCCCAGCTCACGTGTGTTGCCGCAACTCTGGTAGATGGTATTATTACCTCTAAACGTTCGCACCATAGATCCTGTCCAACACACCTTCTGCAGCGCTACGATTCCGAACCCGCGGTCCTTCAGTATATCGACGAGTATGCGGGGTGCTCCCGATAAAGTTGAGAGATCTGCAGTTCCAC
Source organism: Aedes albopictus (assembly GCF_035046485.1). Lineage (NCBI taxonomy): Eukaryota > Metazoa > Arthropoda > Insecta > Diptera > Culicidae > Aedes > Aedes albopictus. Next base: position 52,109,098 of record NC_085138.1, on the reverse strand, counting down.
GTACCGAGCTTCCAATCGCAAGTCTCTTTTCGTCGCTGTGGTCGTCGCCATTGGTATCGGTTCGCATTCTTCTCTTGTTGATTTTCCGATGCTAGTCTTTTTTACGGCTGGCTCGCAGGGCCTGACACCAACCCACTAACCCAGGGAGCTGGGCTTACCTTCCCGGAAGCTACGGGTTCTGCATTGGCATTTCCTCCAACTACAGTGCTAAATAGCTAGGCTCAAGCGCCATGGGCGCCCAGGAGATAATATTTTACCTGAGCTTCCACCGCCCCCCCTTCCGGGCCCCGTGGTAAGAGTCCTCACACTAAATAAGATAAACTGCATCTATATGTTCCGAATTTCAATGATTTTGAGAGGCCTCGCCCCCCAACTACGTCACAAGTTGGCACGTATGAACACGATTGGAACGATTTTCACTAAGTTCGTTCAAAAAGATGCGAGTTGAGAGACGATGATGATAAGTGATAAAAGATAAGAGATGATTAAGATGGTGATATGACGATGATGATAAGCGATGAGAGATGAGAGGTGAGAAATGTGAGATGAGAGAGAAGAGAAAAGAGATGAGAAATTAGAGATGACTGATGATGATTATAAGAGATGGTATATGTGAAATACGATATGTGAGGTTAGATATGATGGATGAGAGATGACATATAAGAAATTGGGGATGAGAGACGATGATTACGACAGATCAGAGACTATGTTGATGAGAGATGAGAGAAGAGTGATGATGATGATAAGACATGGTAGATGTCGAATATGAGATATGAGGTGAGAGATAAGAGAATAGAGATGTTGGATGAAAGATGAGAGACGATGATGATAAGAGAGATAAGAGATGGTCATGATGGTGCTGAGAAACGAGAGATAAGAGTAATAAAAGTGAGAGATGAGAGATGATGGAAGAGAGATGAGAAATAAGAGACTGTGGAGATGAGAGATGGTGACGATACTGGTGATGATGAGCAATGAGAGTTGGAGATGATAATGATGAAAGATGAGAAGTGGGAGGTAAGAGATAATGATGATGATGAGGGATAAGAGATAAGAGATTAAAGATGATTAATGAGAGATGGGTGGTCGGAAATGATGATGGGAGATGAGATATGGTGATGTTGATGAGAGATGATAGATGGAGATAATGATGAGAGATAAGGGAGCGTCCATAAATTACGTCACGCAAAAATGGTCCATTTTAATGCCCCACCCCACTCCCCCATATGTCACACTTCTTGTATGAGACCTCTCAAATTTTTGTATGAGTCGTCACACTTCGTTGACCCCTCCCCCCCTCAAAGCGTGACGTAATTTATGGACGTTCCCTAAGAGATGATAATGATGATTATGATGATGAGAAATAAGAGGTGAGAGATGAGATATGTGAGAGATGAAAGTTGATAGATGAAAGATAAAAGATGAGAGATGAGAGACGATGATGATGATGCGAGATAGGAGATAAGAGATGGTGATAATGGTGATGAGAGATGAGAAATAAGAGCAATAAGAGTGACAAAGAAGGTGGTTGGGAATGAGTATGATTGTGATGGTGATAATTGATTATATCGTCTCACTCAAAGTGCAAATTTTCGGTAATACCAATCCTTGTTGTCAATTATGATTGTCAAATAACTCAACGTACATATGTACAGATGGGAAAATTATTGATTAATTGGGAATAAGGATTTCCTTCCTTTTCCCTCGGGTAGATCATGCAAAAGGCTTTCATTGTAGCGAAGATCCAAGTTTCCCAAAAGGAGGAGAACGTACCTCTGGAACCGGCCTTCTGATACCTGGAGTTTACTCTGAAGTTCTTTTTTTATGATAACGAAGCAAAAACTATTTAAATTTAAAGAGCAGTAAGGACGGAGTTCAATTCACCCACACTTCAATGAGGGTATATCTATGTTAATCCTAAAATCAAGTTTTATGCTCAGTTATCGCACCCTTCTCTTCTCCACTTTCGATCGAAAAATAATATTGAACAAGACACCTTGATTTTTAAAGTCAACTCCATCCAGCCGTCTCAACTCTTTGAAACTCACTCAAATATTTACTTTCGTAGAAGAAAAGCCATCAACTTTCCCAGACCTCAATCCAATCACGACAGAAAACCGACAACCTGTCTCTCAACTAACCCTTTTACCGATCCACCACCCCACCACCATCAATGTAGTCCACCTGCCACAGCAATCGTTATCGATTTTTCCACAAAAGCACACAATCTGTGAACGACGACGACGAACGAGTGAGTAGAGCACCGCCTGGCTTCAATGGTTCTCCGACTAGCGCTCGTGACATTGAGCTTGAAGAAAATAGAATTTTCCACCTGGTTCGCCGTCACTCGCATTGAAACGATAGCCAAATCACACACACCTTATGCAGCAGGCAGCAGCAGCACATGTGTGTTTCGCATTTCCCCAGCCCCCCCAATCCACAACCAGTCAAACTCAATCACAAAGTTTCAATTTTCGATTGCTTTGACTGCGTACCCGTTCGCTGCTCTTCGCATCTGCTGGGTGGGTTGGTTTTTGGATCTGTGGGAGGACGTTTTCGTCGTCGTCGACGTCGCCGACGCAAAGAAAGCTCTTCCCGAACCGTTGCCGCAAAATCTATTTAACTTCTTTTTCCACGGACTCTCGGGAGTATTACGCCGAAGACGTTCTGGTCGTCGTCATCGATGTCGTCGTCAAAGGCTACAATTCAATTTTCTTCCAACCGATCGAGCCGTGGGTCGCTCAGCAAAGCCACTCGCCTGAAGGGCTTGGAGACCGGGTTGGGGATTGTTCAAGTCAGGTTCAATCTGTTCGTGGCTTTTCTCAATCAGGGCGCGCAGTGGAGCATTCCCGAAGGGAATGGGGAGGGGGTGTCGTTGCCGCTATCAAGATGTGATCAGGTTTTTTTTCGAACTAAACGTGGATTGAGGAATGGTTGTTGTCTCAAAGGTAGCAAAAAAGGAAATCCATGTCAAGTAGTTTCTTTGATTGGATAGTTTTTGGTCTAATCTTGGCCGCTAACAGAAATGGGCGATAGATTTGGAGTGGAAAGAGAAAACAGGATTAGGCTGATTGAAAACTTTGATCTACGATGTTTCCGGTCCGACATGAACAAAGTTTGTAAGAATCTTGGTTGCTTGTACGCTTTTTGGTCAGCGATGATAAGGAAGAAACTGTGCATGAGACAGTTTTTGCCTCAGAAGAGAACTTTGAAAATTTACACTATATGCGAAAAAAAAATATAAAAATAACATTTTTTTTATGCAACAGCAAAAATGAAAAAGCGACTGGAAGTAGTTTACAAAATATAATAAAGCTCCAATAAAATGCTTACCCCAGACCTGACCTTGTAAAACCGATAAATGGTTTCTCCGAATGGATCGGGAATCAAACCCACACTTCGAGGCTTACGAAATGCCTAAACAACCAACGCCGTGAGCCGCACGGCCAAGAAAGTCAGGGTAGTTCGCCAATTGTTAAAAGACTAGAATTGCTTATTTTTTAATTCTTGTTGTTTTCCCGTATATTATTCCACGGCAGTAAAAAAATACCCAGCGAACGTCTAGATCTAGTTATTACTTATACTTCCCATTGAATTTGAATTCCCTTAAAACCCATATTCTAAGAGAAAATGGAACATTAACATCGTATATCTGAAACCCAAATGTTGAACGCATACTAAAATGGACTTTATCTCACTAATTTTCAACGGCACACTCTGGTAGTCGGCATTTTAGATTGTCTGTTACATTTTTTTTTAATTTTCAATTTCACATTTCATAGGAGTTTTCCTTCAACTCCCCTAGAACCCCGGAAACCCCCTTGAACACACCTGAAACTCCCTGAAACCCACTGGATCACCCCGGGCATTCTTTAAAACGCCACTGAATCCTAAAACCCCTGGATTCCCGCTAAAATTCCATGCAACTCCCCTATAGCTTCTTCAAAGCTCCTGTAACAATCATTAAACTCCCTGGAACGCCCCTGATACTCCCCTAGAATGACCAAGAGACCCCAAGAAACTCCCTTGGAACACTTCTGAAACTCACTGGATCAAACTCCGGAAGTCCCTGAAACGCCCTTGAAAACCCATGGAACACTCTTGAAACCTACTGAAATGTCCTGGTACACACCTAGAACGCTTCTGGGGCATCCTGAAGCTCCTTTGAACTCCCTGGAACCCCCTGAAACCTCCTGGAATACCCCTAAAACCTATTGAAAGCCTCTGAAACAGTCATGGACCCTAATGGACCGCCTCTGAGACTCCCTGGAACGCTCCTGAAACCCGCTGGAATACCTTGGAACGTTCCTGAACTCCTCTGAAAACCTCGGACCAACTGATACCACATGGAACACTCTGAAACTCCCTGGAATGTCCGTTTAACCTCTTGAAACCCCACGAAATGCCCATAAAGCCTCGTGAAACCCTCCAGAAATACCCGTTCAAATTTCAGGAGCCCACTGAAACACTCTAGAACGCCTTTGAAACCACTCCGAAGTCCCTAGAACACCTCTGAAACGCCTTCAATATCTTGTAAACCTCATAGACCGTTCAAGAAACCTGATGGAATGCCCCTTCAAGCTCTTGAACACATCAGAAACGCCCCTGCAACACCAATGAAACTCTCTGGAACCACTGGCATACCTCTGAAACCCCCTGAAATACTCATTTTTCTTTTTGCCTTTCTTGTACACTAAGTGTACTGGAAAGGCTATATGTTCACTCCAAAAATGACTTTTTGATAGAAGGCCCGGAGGGTCGAGTCACATATACCAATCAACTCAGCTCGACGAATTGAGGTGATGTCTGTGTGTGTGTGTATGTGTGTGTGTATGTGTGTGTATGTGTGTGTGTATGTATGTGTGTATGTGTACAAAAAAACTCACATCACTTTTTGGCAGTAAACCTCTACCGATTTTAATGACCGACGGTTCATTCGACGCGTAATCTGGTCCCATTGTTTCCAATTGAAAATGGTTCGGATCGGTTAAGCCGTTCCGGAGTTCTGGTCATTTAGGTGTTCCGGACCAGTACCCTTGGAAGGGGCCATACATAAAAATGGATCAAACACATACATGCGACACATCATGTGGCATTTTGGATAACCTGATGAATAGTTAGCAAGAAAACAGTCTCAGACCATATCTGGACCGGTAGTGTTCCGGAACTGGTTCCGGGTGTCCCGCCGGAAGTGGCCAAATATCAAAGTGAACCAAAGCCATGCATGCGACACATCAAATTGCCGCAATTTCGATAACCTGATAAACAGTTAGCAATAAAACAGTCTCAGACTATATCTGAACCGGTTGGGTTCCGGAACCGATTCCGGATGTCCCGCCGGAAGCGTCCAAATAAAAAAGTGAACCAAATCCATGCATGCGACATATCAAAGCGCGACTTTTTGGATAACCCAATGAAAGGTTGGCATAAAAAAACTCAGACCATATCTGAACCGGTAGTGTTTCGGAACCGGTTCAGGACGCCCCGCTGGAAGTGGTCAAATATAAAAGTGATCCAAACCCATGCATGCGACACATCAAACTTGCGGCAATTTCGATAACCTGATGAACAGTTAGCAAGAAAACAGTCTCAGGCCATATCTGAACCGATAGTGTTCCGGAACCGGTTCCGGGTGTCTTGCCGGAAGTGTTCAAATATTAAAGTGAACCAAATCCATGCATTAGGCATATCAAAGCGCGGCTTTTTTGATAATGTTGGCATAAAAAAAGACTCAGACCATATCTGAACCAGTAGTGTTACGGAACCGGTTGCGGGAGTTCCGCCGGAAGTGGCCGTATATAAAATTTGACAAAACTTTTGCATGCGGCACATAAATCACGGCTTTTCCGACACCTTGATGACCGGTTATCAAGGAAGAATGCTACGACCACATTATGGACTGTCAGTGGTTCCGAAACTAGTTCCGGGTTTCCCTCCGAAAGCGGTTAAATGTAAAATTGTACACAACCCATGCATGCGACACAGCAAAGCGCGGCTTTTTTGATAACCTAATAAACGTTTGCAATCAAATTGGCTCAGACTATTTAAGAGACTATAGAAAATGGACGCAAGCCATATCAGTGTGTTACGGAACCGATTCCGGGCGTCCCGCCAGAAATGGACAAATGTAAAGGAGAACCAATGCATGTGACATATCAATGACTTATTCAGTAACATGATAAACGGTTAGCCAACAAATAGTATCAGACCATATTTGGGAGAACTGGTAGTGTTCCAGAACTGGCGACGAGACGAGTAACCCAAGTAACACAGAAAACATCTTCTGAAATAGGATTCATAAAAGATGTATTATAAATGGGTTATAAGTGAGAATCAAAGCATCCTAAGTTGAAAATATGTTTTTACTAAGCATAGCGACAACAAGCTGATAAATAACATCATCAACATTTTCGGAAGTTAATTTTACGTTTAAATTACGTGGAATATACATGTTAGGAGTACTACGTTTTCCTTTTTTTATGATATGTAATGTGAAACATCATACAAACAAAATGTATACTTGATTGTTCAAACATGTTATATTTCCGTCGCAAGTACGTTGACGATACATTTTTTACCATGCCTAACCATTCCTTAAATTAAGATGTTTCTTATCTCATCACCAACACTTTATCATTCCAAAGGGATTTGATCTTAGTGGCACTTATACTCAGATATAATATTTGCTGACTATAATTTGCAAGAAAACAACATTCTTATATTGCGATAGAAAATTAAGCACACATTGAGCACACGTAGAAGGCCTTGGTAGCCTGGAAAGTTAGGTAATTTTCTATCAACATTGCGACGTACACTCGTTGACCAAAATTTTACCAAGCAATTCTGAATTGAGTAAATCACTCGATGTCAGGAGTTTAATTGAACTCTTGTACTTACCTAGAGCCCACTTTATTTGTGTGTTTAACTGTAGAATCACTTTCACTCACTAAACGTATAAACAGTAAAACGTATAAACAGTAAAACAAGTAAACGTTTAAACAAGTAAAACGTATAAACATTCTAAAAACTGAATCCTCAAGATTGGCAGCAGTTCGTTTGTTTTGATTTTACTATAGCTGCCATGAATATACAATTGTGTTATATTATTGTTGAAACTAAGTATGTAGCACCAGGAAAAAATATCTCTCAGTTGCGCATTACAACTTCTTCAGCAGGTTGTTTATAATACGTAAAAATGATGTTATTTCAAGGTATTTTATTTCCAAAAATGTAATTTGTTATTAAGATGTTCAAAATATGTAATTTAAACGTATTGTAGACATATCTTTCTTTATAAGGCTATCAATGATCAATTTATGATAAGGTTACAGTGCCTGCTAAAAAAAGACATGCAGTTTCAAATAAAATAATAAGTCTGTCAAAAATTCCATGTTAAATTTAAAAAAAAAACACAACATTTAGAAATTATTTTTATTTTCTATATTTAAAAATATCACACTTATGTACTTATTTTATTTCTGATTTTTTTTTTCCATTTTCAATATTTTTTGACGACACTGTATATGAATGCCACCATGTTGCCTTCACGTAAACTTGATAAACAAGAATGGAAAATGTAAAAACTAGCTAAATATTTACGACATTAGTCATCTGATTAAAAGCGCTTGAATTTATGGTCACTGAATACAACGATTTCACCATAAATCTGGGCTCGCATAAAAGATTTGATCATGGTACTGGGCAATGACAACATGAGTATTTATTTGATGGCTTCATAATAATAATAATGTTCGACCATCAGCATTTCGTAAAAGAAGAGCTGAAAGAAAAATTGTTTTTTTTTTTGGACTTGAGCTGTCAGATATTATTGCATGATCACAGAAAAAAGGTTTTGGCGATGTTATTGGATACTTCTCAAATACATAATGTATGTTCTGGTGATGTATTGAAAAACATCTTTTAAAACATCAAAGATGTTGTATAATCCGCCATTTTTTGCGTTTTTTCGGTGATATAAGTGTATGAATTTTGGTTTCTCGTATTCGTGACCTAACATTGGGATTTGTATGAATCGTGTATTTTATACATTTATATAACAAAATGTGTTACTTGGGAACCCACCGGAAGTGGTAAAATATAGAAGGGAACTAAACCATAGCGGCGCTTTTGATAACCTGATGAACGATCAACAAGAAAATTGTCTCAGGCCACATCTAGAACATGTAATAATATTTCAGAATCGGTGTGATCGGAAGTGATTTAATAGAAGTAAACCAAAATCATGCATGCATTAGCTGACCAAACTGTTCATGCATTAGCTGACGCTCACCCCGTAGTGCATGGAATGGAGTCATAATGACCACAATAATACACGACTTGGGTTAAGGTGGTCAAGCAGCCAACTGAGAGGTCTGTTATTTTTCAGCTCTGTTTTGCTGGTTGAACATTACATCGGAATATGTACCATCAATAAGTTTTCCAAATCGATGGTGGCTTTGTTAAAATTGTTGCTTTTCTATATAAAGTGTTTTCAGGTTTCAGGAACATTTTGGTTAACGTCGACGTCAAGTTCATAAGTACAAATTCGACGAGAAAGGCACTACCACCACTAGGTGGATTAATCTGGGTTTTTACTTATTTATTTAGTATTCTATCAATTCAAGATAAAACTGAATCAACAGTATTTCTCCATAATACACGGTTCGTGGCTGTCGCTCTCCATTCGCGGTCACGTCCAACGCTCGCCAAGTCTACCTAGTCCTTCCATCGTGCTCTCTGCGCTGCACACCAACAGGATCAATCACGAACACCAATTTTGCAGGATTGCTGTCCGGCATTCTTACTCTGACCACCGTATCCTTCTGGCTTTGGCCACCTTCTGGGTGCTGAGTTCGTCGTAAAGTGCAGCGAGCACGTGGTCCATGCTCCTTCACCACCCACCATTCTCCTGCACACCGCCGAAGATCGTCCATAACGCGCGTCACTCGAAAACTCCGAGATTTTGCAAATCCTCCTCGAGCATGGTCCATGTCGCGTATCCGTAGAGGACCACCGGCCTTATCAGTGTCTTGTACATGATGTATTTTGTGCGTGGGTGAATCTTTCCAGACCGCAGCTTTTTCTAGAGCCCATAGCTGGAACGACTTCCAGTTGTTGTCAGCCGTCAGTAAGGATCTGAAGAAGACGAATTCCTCCACCACCTCGAAGGTATCCCCGTCTATCGTGACATTACTATCAAGACCGACCCGATCGTGTTCGGTTTCACCTGCCAGCATGTACTTTGTTTTTGACGCATTCATCAACAGTCCGACCTGTGCTGCATCGCATTTCAGGCTGGTGTACAGCTCTGCCACCGTTCAAAATTTTCTGGTGGCATTCGTGTCTCGACTAAAATTTTGTGGTGATAATGTCCATGTCGTCCGCAAAACACACAAATTGACCGGATTTTGTGAAATCGTACCCCAGCTATTGAGCCCGGTTCGTCGTATCACACCTTCCAGAGCGATGTTGAAGAGTTGACATGAGAGTCTGCCACCTTGTCGCAATCCTCGGCGAGATTCGATTGAACTGGATAGCTCACCCGAAACTCTTACCAGTATTGCACACCGTTCACCATTGCTTCAATCAGTCCAGTCAGTTTCCCTGTAAAGCCGTTTTCGTCCATGATCTTTCATAGCTCTGTGATGTCGAAGTCGATACTATCATATGCCGCTTAGAAGTCGATGAAAAGGTGATGCGTCGGGACCTGTTATTTACGGCATTTCTGGAGGATTACCATACGGTGAAGATCTGTTCCGTTGTCGACCGGCCGTCGATGAAGCCGGCTTGATAACTTCCTACGAACTCATTCGTCTTAGGTGACAGACGACGAAGATGATATTGGATAGCATTTTAAAGGCAGCATTCAAAATAGTGATCGTTCTGAAGTTCTAACCTTTCAAATGGTCGCCTTAATTGTGGATGGGACATATTACCCCTTCCTTCCACTCCTCCGGTAGCTGTTCGGCTCGCCAAGCCCTAGCTATCAACCGGTGCAGACAGGTGGTCAATATTTCTGGGCCCATCTTGATAAGTTCAGCTGCGATACCATCCTTACCAGCAGCTTTGTTGGTTTTGAGCTTGTGAACTCAACTTACAATCACTCATTTATCAAGTACCTTCATGATGAAATAATTCAGCCTGATGCTGCATTACATTTGGATGATTTTGAGGTACAACCATTGTTTGGGTTTTATTCACACAAATTTGGAGAAATTATAAAGCATAGTGTTGTGGTTATAAGTGAACTGATTTTTTGTTAAAAGCATTTTAGAAATATATAGTTAGGCTGTTATTCAGCTTTAGCAAAAATGATTAGAAATAAATAAAATTCAATTTATTTCAATTCATACGAGAGTTTATGATTGACACTTATGGTATGCACAACTATTATGAAATAATACCTACACATACATTTTCCTAAAACAAGATTCGAACTCAAGACCCGTCGATTGCTAGCCGCATGTCTTCCTATCTGCGCCATCCTAGAGGTGATGAATTGATCCACTCAAATTTAAACATAAACTTCCCGTGGTTTAATAATGATAACACTTCGACTCCTATTCAGCAGTGGTGAATTAGCACAGAACCACAGAGCATTATGGTCAACAACATATTAGTTCAGCTACTGTTCAGTAATAAACACCTGTTTTTCATCCTGTACTCTGAGTCGAAGTATGATGAAACAAAAGCGCTTATCCTACTTGTGAAAAACACATTATCTATAGTGCTAATTTGTACTTTAACTTAACAAAAAGCAGAAAAAGGTCCTGTTAAACTATTTTGTAAAGAAATTACTGAAAGTCGAATAGGAAACTTATCAAACTGTTGAAAAGTGTTTTAAATTATCATTGTTGATACCGATACGACAGGTTGAATATTGGCTACTTTTTTTATTGAAAAATCTTTTGTAAAGTAATGTGAACAGCACAATTTTAGTTAAGCTATCATTACTATTATAAAGCAACAATTCAGCATGCATGATTGTTTGTGGCATGCGATTGTTGATTTGGAATGGCATCCTTAACTTCCCTCAACGTGGAAGTTGGAACATTTCCGTCCTTTGCTGCATCACCATAGTCATTCCCTCCATTGCAACGCGTTGCCTTGGTTGCTCGTGCCTAAATATGTTCTCCACGCCATTCAGGTGATCATCGAAGCACTGCCTCCACCTTTCGATCACCTCACGTCTGTCCGTCAAGAGGTCTCCATGCATCCCTGCATGTTCTGGCTCGCGGCACGAAAACGTGGCGGATTGTGTTGAGCTTCTCGTAGAACTTCCGTGTTTGATGAGTACGGCACAACAGTTCCATTTTCTCGCACTCCGCTTCTTCTAGAAGGCGCTTTTCCTCCGGAAGAAGCAAGTCTGCTGCTTCCGCTTCTGTTTGTAATGTTTTTCGTTCTGCCAGGTTCCTTGCTGCGTTCTTCTTCTTCAAAATCGCTCCACATTTTTCGTCAAACCATTCGTTTCGTCAATTCTCTTCCACGTACTCGATGGTGCTCACAGCTGCGTCGTTGATGGCTGCTTTTACTGTTTTCCATCAGTCCTCTAGAGGGGCCACATCGAGCTCGCCCTCGTCTGGCAACGTTGTCTCGATATTCTGCGCGTATGCTGAGGCGACATCCGGTTGCTTCAGTCACTCAAGGTTGTACCGTGGTAGTTATCGGTACCGTACATTATTGATGATGGGAAGTTTTGGGAGCAATTTGACCATTTGAACACCCCTGGGACACCTATAAACCGCCTGAAACCCCGAGGAACCCTCTTTAAACCTTATGGAACACCAATGAAGCTACTTGGAACGTTCTTGACACCCCTTGAAGACCCTTGAAACGCTCCCGAAAGCCCTTGGAATACCTTTGGAACGCCCCTAGGATCCTTTGAAACATTCTGCAACACCCCTGGAACGACCCTGAAACTGCATTACCCTCTAAAACCGTATGGATCGCTCATATGAAACCCGCTATAACCCCGTGGTCCTACATCAAAAGCTCCAGGAAATTCCCAGGAATATCCGAAAAGCCTTAGAGTTACTTCGACTCTCACAAAGTAAGGAAGTGAATACCAAAGAACGCGTAGAATTCCCGAGAAGACTACAGTTCGAAAGCAAGTGGGAATCTCCGGAACAGACTGCTTTGGAAAACAGCCGATCGAAGTCGGAAGTGTTTGCAAATGGGTCTTACGTCACAGATAGCAGACTACGAAGTTTCGTTTACGTAGTAACGGAGGAAGAAGTGTTCAAATTCGACCCGTGGCATATCTGGTATGTACCTCCCTCTAGTAGTCGTACTCAATGCGAACAAACAAGAAAACCAGAAGTTATTTTGGATGGGGCTACGAAGTGTCATTGAACTAAGTGCTTCTCGATGTTCCTGATTTAGTTGATTCCGCAGCTGTGCTTAATTAAGAAGGAAGATGTGCCCTGTTGTGCTGTTGTTGTTCGTCTTTCGTAATTCATCGAATCAACCGTGTGTGACCATAGCTGTTTCGTCATCTGCGAAGCCAAATATTGTCCCGCACAACCACAGTACGAAAATATCCGCAACGCAACGTAGAATTAGGAGTTTCGAGTTGATCCAGAACGTAGTAAGAAACTGAAAATTTTGGATAAATGATTATTTACCAATAATATCTTGGGGTTTCCAGCTGGCCTAGTAGTTAAGGCCATTCCGGAGATTACGGGTTCGATTTCCGTTCCAGCCGGGAAAATTTTCTTGACTCCCTGGGCATAATGCCGTTGTACTTGCCACACAATGTACAAATTCATGCAATGGCAGCCAATGAAAGCCCTTCAATTAATAACTGTGGAAGTGTTCAAAGAACACTAAGTTGAAGAGAGGCAGTTTAAGTTCCAATGCGAACGTTGAGCCGTAAAGAAGATGAAGAAGAAGAATCTAGACGATCAAATTGCATTGCAGGAACATTTTTTTTTTTTACTTAATCATTTATTTGAGGCTCATGCGCCAACAGGCATAACGGAGCCGAATTCAATTAGTTTTTTTTACAATTTTATGTTTTTGACTTATAAACTATGTTAGTTTTGGGGAACCGTAAAACTCGCGGTTTGGTCGAGGTTAGGTGTAACAATAATATTTGAGGAAAGGATATGGTGATAAGGGCTTTTCGTTGACACATGACGGCATGATGTGGCTTATTGCTGCTGGTCAAACGTGGAGTGGACAAACAACCTGTAATGATACAAACAGACGATTTTCGAAGGGACACGAGGTGGACAAGCGAAACAACAAGACTGGGTATCATTCAAAGTCACGAGATTGCAGGAACATTGTATGAGTTTAAGTTGTGGTCGCCGACGAGTACGAGGCTGTATTTGCCAAACCTTTCCAGATTAGAACTTAGCTGTGCGTCTGACAGACGTCAAGACAAATACATATACAAAGATTCGGTCCATTAATAGAATATTTAACAAAACAGCTTCAATATCCCTGAGCCATATTCCGAATAGTATTCAAAATCCTCCTGCTCGACTCATTTGACGTTCACGAACCGCAGGCAAGTCCAAATCCATTTCTCTCTAGCAAAATCATTTATGCCAACCCATTTCCATAATCCTTTCCATTGGGGTAGGGCACTATCATTTTCTCTATTTCAAACCCGAGAGCAGCCCCAGCAAGCAGCAGCATCGATCTTCTGTTTGTCAGTTTGCACATTTCCTCGGTTTCCCCGCTCGATGCCCGCCCGCCCCATCTGTTTGCTTTGAAACTATTTCAAACAGTTCGGCCACCACAACAGTAGTACCACGAAATGGTAATACCAGGTTCCGCACACCACCACCGTGAGGCTATTTTTTGCTCCATGGTTGGTAAACATATTTACATCCTGCTCTATTCATTGGAAAGCAAAATGCTCCTAATCAATAACTCCGGTTTTTTTCCCTGATTGGGCTGCTCGTATATCATACGACGGGGGAAAAAATGGGAAAAGCTTTCAGTGTGGCGGTGAGTTTTTCGACTGCTGCTAAATTAAGATTGGTTGGTGTAATTCATTCACTTTGGAAACTATGACCGAAGGTCGAATTTGATGTTTTTGAGGTTGAAGACATCTCGTTGGAAAGGAATAGATTTCAGATGAGATCCTTTTTTTCACATATCTGTTTCAATTGCTGCATTTTAAATAAATATTTATGGATCATGCACTAAAATGCAAAGTTTACACCTAGTAATTTTGTACTTAATAGTAAGAACCCGATGAGGGAAATGGTTACTTCTTTCACCCGTTATGCCCGTTAGACTTCATCAAATTTGTCGATAACGATACTAAGTCATAAAAACTACCGATGCCCATATTTCCCCGAATTCTATTTCTGATAGATCCGCATATTCCAATTACGAATCGATGCAACTCGTCACTATTTGGTTTTCATTTTTTTTTTTTTGCACATTCAATTAATTGACAGAACTGAAAGCTTCCGTGGAACTGCATCTCTAATTATGGCTGCTTTTATGCTGTCTTCTGTACTCCCACTAACAACGCAATGGTGCCATTAGATTGCAACTAGTTAATAACCCTTTAACGAGTACCTAATGAAGCACTTGTGCATTTGAAGCACGTTTCATCTGGTACGTATACATGTGTGCCAGCAACGGAAGCACACCAGAAGAGGCTATAGCTTCGCGGTTCGCGATGGTCCCCGTATAATCCCCATGACCGTAAACCTGATGGGGGCGAGTGGCCAACAGTAGGTAGGTGGTAGCTACCTAATGGATTTTGCAAACTCGTGCCCGTTAGTCTGGGACATGTTGACAAATAAGGTATCACATCGCATGTAATAAAGACCGGAATTCGCCGCCGTGGCCCAGTCGAACCAAAGCGAACGAAGGGGCTATGATTACTATCAGCCTGCTGGCTGGCTGACTGGTCGGTCCTAATGAGATTCTCCGTTGGATTCGTGTTTCCCGCAGGCTGAGATTGCCAGCTGAAATCTGTAATTAATTTAAGTGGCGGCAACGATTCAATCGCAAGGCATAATTACCAACGCGTGCTTGACAGGATTATAATTGAATCCGTCGGAGAACGGAGTGGAGGGATTATCGCGACTGGGCCAGATTTTGGAGCGAGAAAATGCGATAAGTTTTGGGAACTAGGTTCCTAGTATGAAACAAGTCCAGAATAAAAGCTACTTGATCAGAAATAAGTAATCAAATTGTAACCGAGAAAGTTATGATTTCCAAAACATTTTTTCATAACAGAATGTTAGCTTTATAACACATAATAAAGATTAAGCGAATATAATAAAAACTTTTCACATTAGCCTAACAGGTCTTGGAACAATTTAAATCAAACTTAAGAACGAGTGAAAACAAGAATAAAAAAAACAAAAGGTATCACTATTGTCATAAAAGAGGTATACATTGAGCAAACTCCATCGAAAATGGCCTTCGATTCATCGAGTTTGCCGCCTCCATAGTCATAGCCATACGCAGCACCTTTTTGCTACATAGCTCCCCTTCTGGAGATCCCACCAGATTCTTCGAAAAAACTGGGGATATTTCTAAACGAATTCCTGTTGAAATTCTAAGAAAACATATCTATATAAACCGCTCAAAGAATTCGCAGAGAAATTCGTAGAGTTATCCTTAAGCAAATGCCTGAAGAACTTATGGGGAAATAAATAGAGAAATATCTGGAGAAAAGCGATTTATAGATGATTTCTCGATGAAACCCTTGAACAAATTTATGAAGGTATCTCATAAAAGAAATTTCAGCAAAAAAAAAATGGAAGAATTCTCAAAGACGTCTGTGGAGGATTTTCTAGAGAAATCCGTGGAAAAGTTTCTGGAAGAATTCTGAACTTTTGATTTTCTGAAAGAATCGTTGAAAGTGTATCTGGAGAATTCCGAAAATGATTTCATGAAAAAAATTTCGTAGGGAATTTTGAGAGAATTGAAGGAGGAAAAGTTTATAGAGATGTTCTTGGAGAAATTTTTGGAGGATCCTCTAGAGGTACATATTTGACATTCTAGAGCAATTTCTGAAGAATTTCATGGCAAATGCATAAAAAAATCAAAATAGATCCGTAGAATACTTTCTGATTTTTTTTTAAAGATTTTTTATGAGAATTTTTAAAAAAATCGCGATGAATCCAAAATTAAATTTCCGAGGGCATTCCTTGCAGATTTTCAATAAATTCTCTGGAAAATTTTTTGAAGGAATCACTTTAGGAATGTCCGAAAGATTTTTTACAGGAATCGATGGAATAATATCTGAAGATATCAATGAATTGTTTTCCAAATGCGTCCTTTGATAAATTTCTGGAGAAAACTTTTAAAGAATTTCTAAAGAAATCGCTATAGAATTTTTGAAAAAAAAAGAAAATCATGGCAATATTTGTGAAGCAATCTTTGTAAGGTTTTCTAAAATAACCATTTGATGAATTTCGGAGAAATAGCTAGTGAAATACCTGAATGAATTCCTGTAAGAAACTCTAGAAATTCCTGGTGAAATTTTAAGTATGAAGCTTTGATAGATTGTTTTAACTTATATCCGTGGTATAGAAAACCGAATACCTACAACCTGAATGAGGCATTAAGTAGCCCCCTGCATAAGAGGTAAAATACCTAGAATAATAACTGGTCAGTATTCTGTGCATAACGCGTGAACAATGACATCAGGTATGGCAATACCTAAATAATAATCGGCGATTTTTCCATACAAATGACGATTTTTCCATAATTGAATAATACCTCAAGCGGTCCTCAATACCAAATCAATAACACGTTGAGGTATTGTATCAATACCTTACCTTACCTTACCTTGTTGGCTACAAAGTAACTTTACTCCAATGCCGTGCGTATAGTAGAGCACCATCTTCGTCGGTCTTGGGCGATGTTCCTCCAGTTTCCCCGAACGTGTAGGGATCGTAGATCTTCTTCAACCGCGTGCAGCCAGCGAGTTCGCGGCCGCCCACGAAGCCGCCTACCTCTACCGGGTTCTCTGCTGAATATTGTTTTCGCTATTCTTTCTTCCGACATTCGCACTACGTGTCCATCAATACCTACAAAATACCAAAATAAGTTATTTTCAATGCCTGGACAACCGACCAATACCTTGTCTTGGGATAATACCTGACTTTGGTATGCTCCAGTTATGTTGCAGTTATTCATTCCTGCTCGGGGAGAGCTGATTACTGAGTGAGTAACTTGGAGTAACCTCAATGACACCACTGCCTAGAAGTTAACCTAGCATCCAGAAGGTGGTCAAAGTCGGAAGGATACGGTGGTCAGGATATGTAGCAAGAATGCCGGATAACAATCCTGCATGATTGGTGTTCGCTACCGATCCGGTTGGCACAAGCAGACGAGGAACACAGAGAACACAGTGGGCGGACAAGTTTTGAACTATACCTGTGAAGCTTCAAAAGAAGGGTGTTATTGTTGGCGAATCTGCAGAATAAAAAAAAAATTGTTCAAAAAGTGAAGATGCATAACCAAAAAATAAAATATTTACATATATAAAGCCTGAGAAAATTATTTAAAACCGCGCAAGAGTTCACTCACACAAGAATGATTCGTAATTGAGCAGACCAACCCCACAGGAATCCCTTCATAAATACGCGCACAGGTAATTCCAGGAACACTTTCGGAAAATTCTCCAAGAATTTTATTTAGGAGCTTCACAAAGAAGTTTCCTAAAACTTCTGAACGATTTTTTCTAAGAATTTCTTGAAAGGTTTCCTGGATGTTTTCCTAGTAGTTCGTAAGCAAGTTCTTCAAAGGATTCATTCTAGAATATTCTTGGGATTTCTTCAGACATTCCAGAGTACTGTCAGAAATTTCTGTCGGAAATTCTTCTAAAAATTTGTCTTGAAACTCTTTTAGGGATTTCTTTAAACATATCTCCAGAATTTTCCAGAAATGTTCTTCTTTGAAGATTTTCAAAAATTCCACCAAAAATTTAAAAAAATCCTGCTGAAAATCTTCCAAGGGTTTCGCCAAGAATTCCTTCATGGATTGCCGCAGAAGTTCTTTCAAGGTTTTTTCTAGAATTTGATTTTGCGATTCCATGAGGATTTCTTCAGCGAGTCCCGCTAGTAATATTTCGAGTTTCCCTTCAGGTATTTTTTTTTCAGGAGCTCTACTAAAAACTTGAACAAAAACTACTGGAAAAAATCTTAAAATAATCCCTCGAGCTATTTCTGCACATCTCCGAGGAAGATCGTCTTAAGGAATCTCTTGAAAACTATTGGTTATACTTTTGAAGATTCCAAGAAGAAGTTCTCAAAATTTGTTGTGGGGATACCTGGACAGGAATTTATTCAGACATAGCTTCAAAAGTTTCAGAATCAATTTTTTTTTTTTTTAATCTGGCAAGGAACAGATTCTGGAGTAATTTTTGCAGGAATTGCTGATATTATCTTTGAAATAATTCTTGAGAAATTTTCAGATGATTGTTTTAAGAATTTGCAAGAGAAATTCCTGAATAAATGCGAGAGAAATTTTTGAAGAATTCCTAGAAGGATTTCTTAAGAAATTTCTAGAAATATGTCAGTAAAATCTCAGAGTAAAATTATTGGAAGTAGTTTTGAAATTATTCCTGAAGGAATTCATTCAGATAAGTTTAATAAGAATGAACAGAAATACATGCTAAAGGGATGCCTGGAAGAATCTTACTAAAATTATTCTTGGAATTTCTGTAAAAATCTTTTTATAATAAAAAACATCCCTGGCGGTAATTGTGGAGAAAATTCCGAATGGGTGACAAAACGTCGAATGCCAAAACGTCGAAAAGGCAAAACGTCGAAAGGACAAAACGTCGAAAAGTATGTAACTGTTCGCAGCTCAGTGTGGATTTTTTTTTTGAGATTTTGTGAGGATCGATTTAATCCTGTTTATAGCCTAAAAGGGGTGGAGATACGGTAGATCCACCAAGATGGCAGGATGACGAACTAATTAACGGGGACACATTCATTATGTCTCATTATCTCGGGTCACTGCGCAAGCGCTGAAGGTCAGCGACTCATTTTGCACTATATGATGCTTCACATCCGAGTTGAAACCACCAGCTGTGTAAAGATTATTGTGTGGATACTTGGCATTCTTGTGCTAGTACCATATTCTGGAATACCGAATGAATTGCAGAGATGGACAGCCGTAACAAAACCAGACGCCCTTGAAGAAATAATGCGCCCGATGATCGCCATCGCCACCCTAAAGGTGCCAGAGATCCGGCCGACGATAGCTAGAGGCCGCCATCGTAGCCACCCTGAAGAAAGTTATGACGTAATGCTGAAAATTTGTGGAAGGTACCACTGGCAGTGTGCCACTCGCAGTGTTGCATTAGTAGAAAAAAATAACCATGCCTTTGAACGCGATCAATTTGCGCTGAAGTTCAAAAACGGCACCCTACGAACAAACATAGGGGTGGTGGGGGTAAAGTGGACAACGTAAGCATTTTGGTCGTTTCCCACGGAAATGCGGCAAAATCTATCTGTTTTTCCGAGTAACATGGAAGGTAATGATATACTCTAGAAATCTTGTAAGGGGTTGCATTTAAAAAATATTGTTTTCATTGATTATTTTCTTCACCAAATCGTGCATCAAAATAGCGTGAAAAAAATGGGTGGGGGTAAAATGAACAAGTCGTTAAAAGTTATATAACAGCATATTGTTTCTATGTTTTTAAATACAAACTATCAAATTTCACACGATACCTTTATTTTGTTGTTTTAAAACTTTAAATATAAACTTCGAAACACACTTAAATATATATTGTAAAAATAGTGAAAAAAACAAGCACTGTTTTGGATGAAAACTAAATTTTGTTGATATAAAATATTTTTTATAACTTTTTACTTCAACTATCTCACGATAGGTATGACGGCTGACGATTCTGAAGTTTGCAAAAAATATATGAAATTTTTTGTGAAATTTGAACCGATTGTCCATTTTACCCCCACGGTCTGATTTTGTTACAAATATTTCCAAAACTTTTTTTTTACAAAACTTAATTTTTTTTTTCGGTCAAATATATTCTTCTACGTGGACTTCATTGGTTTAGGGTGTAAAACTTGTAATAATTTGAAAATAACTTGCGAGAAAACCTTAGCAATTATAAGCAGACTTTACATCATTTCCGTTTTTTACGTGATTTTTAAAGTTTTTGTCATCTTGGATAGGTTTATTTGATTTTAATGTTCAAGATCAGCAAAAGTATAATGATTTATGCTTAGGCAAAGCTTCAATCGTTGAAACATTTAAAAAAAAACAATAAAAGCCATGAAACTGTACCCTGTCCATTTTACCCCACCTGTCCACTTTACCCCCACCACCCCTATTTGAACATTGTTCAGTTCAAAATTTGAAACGCACGTGAGTTCGAAAGTGAACGCAACTTGAGCAAGAACTGCACACGCAGAATGCCATTTGCCAACATGGTACCCTAGTACCTGGTAAACTGAAATGGTCATGTTTCTACCATTCTTTCACCAATTCTAGCAATCTTGGGCTGATTCGATTCAGAAACTCACCTTCAATTGAGAGGGGAACCGGTTCGGTCACCGTGGCTTACCGGAAAATCTGGATTTCGCTGCAGAATCTTAATGCCCGATGCCAAAATATTCCACTTCATTGCGGCGCATATTTTCGCGCAACAACGCGTGTATGCAGGTGCGTCAAAAAGTCCTAGGGCAGCACCTTGGTCAGGACGCACATAAGATTTGATGACACATCCAAATTCAGTTCATTTTCGGCTCGCATTTAGTTCAATTGCAACACTGGGCGACGTTTTGGCATTCGACGTTTTAGCATTCGACGTTTTGTCCCTAAGCCGGAAATTCCTAACAAGTACGTCAGAAGATGATCTGCAAGGTGGCATTGAAAAAAAAATGCGAACGATCACTGATGTAATGATATTTCAAATGATCGTCTTTCTTATAGGTAAGGCAGATTCTCCTTTCCTTTCAGTCTCTCTCAGATGATGACAATATGCTGACTTTTGGACCTTCATTTGGACGGTAGAAATCTACTTCGTCATATGCGCTAATTCTCGTCATATCAGACGGATAGCCAATAATTGCAGAAGATATTCCAACTTATCTTTGCTAATGATTCATCAAATGGAATCAAAAGGATACAGACTATCAATAACCAGCCCCATTAGCACTGGATATCGAAGGATTACACGAAATTTTACGATTCTTTTCAACTCCACTTTCGAGTTGAACTTTCTTCTCGTTTTGCGTACGACGAAGGCAACCTCACTAAACCCGAGCAGAAGAGATTAGCTACTGAATAACACATCAAGGTATAAATGTTGCATACTATCATACCTTGATATGTCCTTCATTAGGTGGACAAAAGAGACAAAATAACAAAAGCGAATACCATAATTTTGTATAAATAACACCAAGAAAATAACAAGATTATTATCTCAAAATTAAATGCATACCTAAAATTCAAATGCTGCGTTTGTTATTCAAAAGGTATTGAATAACAAAGCAATAACATTTTTTGTTATTAAATTGCCCATTTGTTCGATAGCTCCATGATGTAATAGCAAACCATATTCTTCAGTTATTTCACTACTAAATCAACAAATATCACACCAATACCAAAATCTGCTCAAATACCTCCAATAGTTATTGTGTTGTTCTCATAACATTTTGTAGAATAATATAATAATAATAACACTTTTAGGTATCAGAGCACAGGCTGTTCTTTGCATGGTATTTGTAAGGTAAAGGGTGATACGGTCAAAATTTGGTCACACATTTTTTTCATAACTTTAGACTGCGTACACCAAAACAGCAGATTTTTGGACCAGTAATGCTACATTATATGTAGCTTATACCATAAAATTTTCATCAAAATCGATTAAGTATTGGTTGATATATAAATAAAACCATCTACCTACCTTTTTAAAATGGTGTACAAAGGCGCTCAGTAAATTTTCGGAAATGTAAGGTCAGTAAAGCACAATTTTGATTATAGAACTACCAATACTGCTCCGATTTTTATCAAAATGTTACAGTATAATACTGTTATAAAAATATGTTCTTAGTAAAATTTTAAGCCATTTTGTATAAATACTTTCAAAGTTGTAGCAGTTTGAATATAAAAAAACTGACCGGGTGACACTTAAGCAAATATAACTATGTAACGGCTGGATCATATTGAATGAAATTTTTACACAATATTTTGATCTGCATACTTCACATACAGAAAATTTTTCATTGAAATCGGTTAAGTATCTCTGGCTCTATAAATAAAACAGTAAAAATGTGTTCTTATTTGTGAATACTCTTTGCACAAAATTTTAAAATTGCCGATCTCAGGGTTCAGCCATATCTCCGCAAATACAAGACCGATTTTGATGAAAATTTTATGGTACAAGCTACATATAATGTACCATTACTGATCCAAAAAATCAGCTGTTTTGGTGTACGCAGTCTTAAGTTATGAAAAGAATTGTGTGACCAAAATTTGACTTGTCAAAATTTGACAAAATTTGACCACCTAAACAAATATAACTTTGTAATGGCTGGATCAAATTGAATGAAATTTTCACACAACATTTTGATATGTATACTTTACTTAAAAGACACGGACACGTTCAATGCTTCCAGTGAGCTATTCGCTCTTTGAAGGAGGCACGACACTAGACAACGGACTAGCATGCAACGCCCAGTGGCACAGCCGAAAACTTTTCCGGACAGCTGCGGCGGGAATCGAACCCGCACTCCTCAGCACGATGCGACTAAGTGCTTGGTGACACTAGCCGCACGGCCACGAAGCCACAAATTTTCATTGAAATTGGTTCAGTATTTCTGGCTCTATAAATAAAAAAGTAAAAATGTGTTCTTATTTTTTAATCCTCTTTGTACAAAATTTTAAAATTGCAGTTTTCAGGACTCACAATATCTCCGCAAATACGAAATCGATAAGCTACATATAATGTACCATCACTGGTCCAAAAATCAGCTGTTTTGGTGTACGCAGTCTCAAGTTATGACACAAATTATGTGATCAAATTTTGACCGTATCACCCTTTATTACCTTCTGCTCGGGAAGCAGCAGCTAGCCGAATTGTTCTACATCGCCGTTCAATTTTCACTTCGCCAGATCAACTTGTGGAATCAACCTTGAATTCACACCCCACAAAAACTCTGTGGCACTTCAACGCAGGATTTCACTGCTGCAGAATACAGCAAAAGCTGTTCAATTAATCAAATAAATCATTTTTTTCGCGTTGGTAAAATGTAGACAACAAGTTGTCTTCGTCTGGTAAGGATGCAAGCAAATGTGTGCGTGGATTTTCGACATACGAAACATCGTATTTTACAACCACACAGAAAGAATTCTTCGTTGCTTCGTTAATTGAAATATGTTGGTCGATGCTGGATTCATCTTAATTTAAAAGCTTTCTGCTCAAAATTACTTTGAACACATTGCATGTGTTTGGATTGCGAAGAATTTTACCAACTTTTCGAATAAAATCATAACTGTTGACTATCGTTTGTATCATAGTGACACGTAGAAGGTGTGCCGCGAATTGAATTCTGGTTGTCCTCAACTAAACATGCATTTTTTCGTCGATTGTCCACCACTCGCCAATCACGATGAAAGCCATTCCCAGCTCACGTGTGTTGTCGCAGCTTCTAACTTTTGCACAGTTGAGCTTTGTGTCCTTGACTGGCACTCGTACGTCGATAATAAATACGATGGCAAACACCTGTTATGAAATATTCATTCTCGGTGGACATTTGTTAATTAGACACCATCACTTACGTATAAATTCTCAACATCGCTGAACACCGTTTCACATTTGTTGCTCATTCTTTTCGCACTCGCACCTCCGCCCTAGAAAATATTCTAGCTTGAGTGCCTGCCAACAGGCCAACAGACAAAGAGAGCTCGATTGTTTCGACTTTCTCTACGAATGCTGGCGGGGGTGGAGGGAGTTGAGTTCGATTATTCTGTCGAGTTTCCGGTGTTTATTTTGCAAAAACCGTAACACAGCTCAGCTCACCGACGAACAATGGCCACGGGGTGGAAAAGTTTGCGAGGCTTATTTAAGGTGGCTTCCAATTAGAAACATTGAATGAGTCCGGGGGTTTGTATTGAATTGACACTCGAACTTGACTGGAATCGGAATTTCTTCGTGCAAGGTTATGTTTTGTTTGTTGGTTTGGAAGTCATGTCACAGAGGATTCTCAAATGGTGCGATTCACGAATTTAGGCAGTGGTAGATGAATAAAAATCATCTGATGTATCAGAAATTGTTCGAGTCTGTCACTCGATTAACAAATGCAAAAATAGTATTTTGGCAAATAGGCTCTAATAAGACAGTTATGAAAGAGTTTCTGACATATTGTACTGGAAGGATCCCAAGTAACCAAAAGATCCGCTTCCCATGACAAAATGCACTTTCAAGTTCCGCGAAGTTCAGATAAAGTTCCAAACGGAACTTTCTGGCTGCTTAAGGGGCTAACGATGAGCCTTGCTGGAACTTCGGTCACAAGTTCCGGCAAGGCTCATTGTTAGCCTCTTAAGCAGCCAGAAAGTTCCATTCAGAACTTTATCTGAACTTCGCGGAACTTCAAAGCTGCTTAAGATGCTATGTCGGAACTTTGTCGGAACTTTCAAGTTCATAGAAGTTCAGTCCATTAGCATTTTGTTTCCATGAACATTAAATTTATTTCTTTTACAGAAAACAACTGTTTAAGCGTACACGAATAAAAGACAAATATGAATTTATCAAATCAATGAATACTAGGCTCGAGCAAAAAAAAAAATTGTCGCCCATCGGATTCGAACCGATAGTCGCTACGTGAGAACCCTACGCTCTACCACAGTACTACAGCTGCGGTTGAGTGAAAAGCAGGTAAAGTCTGACTTGAATCAATTTTCTGTCGGCAGCTAGTTTTGCACATTTGTACAGTAGTGAAGTTAGCTTGACTTTGTCAAGTGTCTCCAGCAGCGCTGCGGTAAGTCGGCAGGCTATCACGCAGAAGGATCCAGTTCAAATCTACATAGCAGCGACATGTGTAAAAATATAATTATCAGAAGCAATTTCCAGACGTAAATCACAAACCAACAGGGTGTGATTCTGAAAAACACATTTTTGTTTCTGCATGAATTTTGACAAAGTTCTGTCAGAAGCTGCTTAGAAGGCTATCCAGCGTGCTTATGTGAACTTTCAAGTTCCAAAATTACTTAAAAATGAAGCTGCTTAGAAGGCTAATGAGCGACCTCGAACAAGCTGCTTAGCTTATAAAGTACCCTTTTATCTGAACTTTTGGTTACTTGGGATGATTCTATCACACCATAAAGAAAAGGACAAGATTTAACATAATAATCAATCGCACATTCTCAAGCAAACCTGTACCCATTCCTATTCGGTAAGCTTTCCTGGTAGAAGCTACAGCTCTACGCCAAAGTATTGTGAACAGTTCAACTAATAGAACATGACAAGTGTTTTCACGGTTCAGTTGCCTTTGGGTAGGTATCGGAGAACATGCTTGCTAAATTTGCAATTCCTATCCGCCATGGCAGCACTCAGCTTGCTTCCAGTAGCCTCTGCCGTGCCACACCAAGCCACTTTCAGACAGACCGCCGAAACCGCGGACATCACACGGAATATCGTGGATCGGAGTCGGAGTATGTAGCCGGCATGCAAACACGAGTTTCTTATCCACGTACATATATATGTACGTACGGTACTGAAATCTTGGCACACAAGTTGCTTTGAAGTATGATGATGATGCGGTCGGTGATGGAAAAGAAGAACGCAGGTATGTGCGAGGAAAGGTTAGATCGATCTGACTTGTATGAAGAACACGAAGGCGTGTCAAATTATGAATGTTTCAGAAGTGATTACCGGTATCAGGAGTGAACATTCAACCGAGCAACTCCCCCCTCCTTAGTGAGGTCCGCCCTATTTACATTCACGTGTATGTTTGCGTTCGGTTACGTTCAGTTGGCGGGAATCGATTCCGTTCCAAGAATCAATACGCAGCACCATGAGTTAGTTCCTTTGTTGTGCGAATAACTTTGTATTGGGTTTCTAATAACCAAGCCAATTATGAGGTATCTACTGGATTTCGATTTCATAAGTTTCGACCTTCTTTCTTATTTTTTCTCAATCCATCTTGTATACAAAATTCAGGTACTTTGAAGAAGTTAATAATCATAGCAAAAGTTTTATCGCAATTTATATTGTTTTAATTTTCTGCTTTTTATATTTTTTTTTGTTTCGTATTTTATTTTCCTTTCGATGGTGAGCTATTTTTGTTTCATCTCCAGAATAAAATAAAAAAGTCTTTCATGTAATCCGTCAGAAATTCCATCAAGAATTCCTTCAAAAGCATTCCAGTGACTCCTTTGAAAAATTTCTCAAGGCTTCCCCCAGGTATTCCTTAGCGAATTTCTTCAAAAATTTTTCTAAGAATTCATTCGGATTTATTTGATTATTGATTTTTTTTCCAGAAATTACTCCTTGTTCCTCTATAACTTCTATAGAAAATCCTTCAGAGACATCTTCCAAAGTTTTGGGCGTATTTTGATGTTTTTAAGAAATAAGCTTCAACAATTCTTCAAAATATTTTCACACACAAACAGACGTAACACTCTGATCATTCCCATTGTACACCCAGTGAACGGTTTATTTAAAAATTTGATAGTTGGCCAACTAGCCATCGGTGGCGCTCGCATCGTTGTTGTTCGAGGTTGACGTTTGCTCACTACCGCCACCTACACACTTAGATATATATTTTACCGAAATCTCAGCCGTTTAGTTTTGTTTACCGAAAAAAATCGGTAAGCTGGCAACATTTACTGAACTACGGTAAAGTTTGACAGATAAACGATAACATTTAACCGATTTTTTGTATTTTTTTACAGAATTTCAGTAAAATTTATTACCGAACGCTCAGCAGTTGAGATTTCGGTAAATATTATCGAACGCGATTAGCTGTGTAGTTGATGGTTGGCCAAACTCAGTCCCTTTAGCATTGGGCGAGCATGTTTCCGTGACTATGATTTGAATCGAAAAATGTTCGAAGTGTTACGTCTGTTTGTCAGTGATATTTCGATCGGAATTCCTTTTTTAATATTATTTTTAAGATTACTCCATAAATTCCTACAGTAATTTCCTCACCATTTCATTCATAAAATCTTCCAAAGATATATTTGGAAATATTATTCAGAAATATTCTTTGCATTATCTCCTGATTTAAAGACTCCTCGAGGATTTTCCAGAAGATCCGCCAAAAAAAATTTTCAAAAAATCTACTACATAACTTTCATAAATTTTTTCAGGCTTTCCTTAAGAATCCTTCAGAAATTCTTTCAATGTTTCAATAGAATATTACAAAACTCAATTCAAAAATTCCGCTAAGTTTTTCTCTGAAAATTTCTTTAAGGATTTCTTCAGAAATTATAACAGGAATTCCCTCAGGGATTTTAAAAAAAATCTCTCGAGATAAAATCGGAAATGCTCTGCAGAAATATCCCTCATGATTCCTCTGGCATTCTTCCAGAAATATTACAATATAATGCTTTTAGAAAATCTGGAATGGATTGCTTCAGAAATGCTTGCATGATTTT
Source organism: Aedes albopictus (assembly GCF_035046485.1). Classification (NCBI taxonomy): domain Eukaryota; kingdom Metazoa; phylum Arthropoda; class Insecta; order Diptera; family Culicidae; genus Aedes; species Aedes albopictus. The sequence continues at coordinate 52,081,534 of NC_085138.1, read as the reverse complement.
TTACAGAAATTTATCCAGACATCCCTTCAAAGATTCCACTAGATCTGTCCCATTTTAGCCGTTCAACAACTCTGATGCTTTCATGCAGCTAATTATCCGTGACATCAAATTGGAAAGGTCACCATCAGCTTATTTTGTCATATTGGATTATTTACAAACTAATTTGTATATAAAAGTTACTGTTCTATGTATTTATTCAAAAACTTTTACAATAATTTTATTTGACGATTTTTCAAGGGCATAGAATCAACGTAACTCGCCCTACACACAACGGCTGACAGCTGGTGATTGCGACCAGAGTATAAGAAAAAACAATTCCTCAGATATGTACACAGAAAAAAATATATAATTAAAATTCAGCGAGAAATCATGCACATAATGGGAATGCTAGAGTTAGTGCACTTTTACATGAGATATAATGTAAAATTATATTACAATCGTGCAAATTTCCGCCATCCATCGCGTAAACCATCATGGACTCCAACCGGTTACGCGACTATTGGCAGAAATTTACACGAACGTAACGTAATTTTACATGATATCTCATGTAAATATGCACTAACTCTAGCATTCCCTTTATGTGCATGATTTCTCGCTGAATTTTAATTACATTTTTTTCTGTGTATTATTTTGAGGTCGTTTAAAATTTTTAAAATATTACTTTGGATTTTTTTACCAGGGATTTTTTTTTTGAAATTTCTCCAATGATTCCTCCAAGACTTCCATCTTGGATCATTTATTTTTTCAAAAAATATTCCAAGGATTCGCTCAGAAAATTCCTTCATAGATTATTTTAGAAATTCTTCTTGGAATTCCTTTTCAAATTACACTAGTGGTTCATCCAGAAATTTCTCAAAAGAAACTACTTTTGAACTTCTTGCATAGACTGCTTCAGAATTTCCACCATAAATTTCTTCGAAAATTCCTCCAGTGTTTTTACAGAATTTCGTCCAGGGATTCCTTCAGAATGTTCACTACAGTTTTTTTTTTCTAAAAATGTCTTATTTTTTTTAAAGATCGCTAAGAAATTGAATTCTTTTGAATCTTTTTTCTGACATTACTCCAGACATTTCTGCAAGAGTTCTGAGATTTTCTTCACGGATTATTTCAAAAACTCTCCAGAGGATTCATTCGGGATTTTTTCAGAAATTTCTTTACAAATAACTTCAGGAATTCTTTCAAAAATTCTACTAAGGATTCTTTTAAAAAAATTAAAAAAAAATATTTATACTACGCTTGAATCAGTGCGGAGCAGACTACTCTTCCCCTCGAGTGTCCCGCAAGTCATTAACACACTTCTTACACTCTATGGCAGAACAGAGATACTCATTCGCACACTTATCGAGAAGGTACGTTTAGCGGCAGCTCCTAGACACGACCGTCTGGAATCGGTAGTAGAATTCGGGCTAGTGGTTCAAAATCTCGGCAGCGAAGCAGTACACGCACTTATCCAACCCAGTATTGATGCAGTAATTAGTCGAGAAGCTTCCCAGTTCGCTAAAACTGGATTGGGCAGTTTATCGGAGCAGACAGCCGTATGCGACTTTAGCAACGTTCGGGGACTCCATGACAGGACTACTGGAAGCTTCAGGACTTCATGACAGGACTTGCTTGGGCTGCTTCACAAATTATTTTTGAGATTATTTTGGAAATGCGTGCGATGATTATTTCAGAAGTTTCTTCAAATATGTATTTTGTTTTTTCCAAAATATTCTTTAACGAATTCTCAAGGGATTCCATCAGATTTTTCCGGGTTTTTAAAAATAGCTTCAAAAAATTCCTACTGACATTCCTTCAGGAGTTTTTAACGTATTCCTTCAAATAATCCTTCTAAGACTCTTTTAAGAATATTCTCTAAAAATATTCTTATTCTACATCAAAAGATTTCTTTAGAAATTCCTTTTGATTGCTTCAAGGAAATCCTTAACCAATTTCTTTCAAAATATCTTTATCAAGTTCCCTAGGGAATCCTTAAGAAATTGTTTAGAGAATTTGTTGTGTATACGACTCATCTATTTTTTATTTCGAAAGCCCTTTATGAATTCTTCTAGAAAATCTTTCAGGAATTTCTGTAGGAATTTCTACGAAGAAGCTCTCATAAAGATTTCCAGGGGTTACTTGAGAAATTTGTTCAAAGATTATACCAGAAAGTTCTTCAAGTATTCCTCCATATTTTTTTCTCTTAATTCCTTAAGAATTTCCTTCTGCAACATTTACAGAAAATCTTTCTAGGGTTTCTTCAGAAATTCGCCCAATACACCAAGAAACTGCTTCCAATATTTCTCGAGGAAATATTTTTAGAAAATTATGCATAGATTGCTTTAGGAATTCATCCTTATATTTCTTCAGTAAGTTCCTGTAAGAATTACTTTAAAAATTTCGAGAAATTCAGTGATTTTTTCAGAAGTATCTCTTGACTTTCCATCAGAAGTTCCTACAAAGATTTCTGAGTAAACCTTTCTCGAATTTCCTCGGTTATTTGTCCATGGATTTGATAATTCCTGCAGCGTTTCCTTCAGGATTTTTGCAACGGATTCTCGTGCAACATCTTCCACGGAGCTTCTTCAAGAAATTCTTGTCTTGTCCGAAATTCCTCCAGAAAATCCAATCTGAATACAGCGAATCCCACTGAGTATTGATTTACGAATTTTCTAAGCATTCTTTAGAAAATTCATACAGAAATATCTTACAATTATGCCTATCAATTTCTATAGGGATTCCTTTCAATTTTCAGGAGGATTCAACAAGGAATATTCGCAAATATTTCTCAATTTGCTTCTCCAGATGTTCCCTCAGAGATTCCTTCAGAGAATGATCCGTTTTACAGGAATTCTTCCCGAGTGTAGAATTAGCATTTAAGTTAAAATACACAAACTCTCTCTTGGTTGTTTTTGTAATTCAGATAAAGAATTCTTCCCAAAATTCTGTTAGAAATTGCTTGAGTTATCAGTGGTAGTGATTTTTGTTTTGTTTTGAGGATCAAAACAAAACAGTTGTCAAATAAATTTGTTATTTGCTCTAGAAATCATTACAAAGTTTTGAACTGGAAGATAATCGGATATGGGCCCATGTTAAAAATGAAACAGTCCCAAGATTAAATAGCAATATTTAACGAATGGAATAAAAATGGTAAAAATCATTATGCATGTGAATTATGATGGAATTACAATGTTTTATTGTTCACGTCTGCGCTAGAGAGAACAATGTTTTAACTGACTATTTCAGACACTATTTCTTAACAGGCGCAAGTTTATACTTTTAAGCTTCTTTAGGAATTTAAACTTTTTTCTTATATGTAATGTTAAAAAGCTATGATACGGGGATGAACCAGCCTCGGGCTGAATTTCCCCATAATAAAGAGCTAATAATTATAAAATAGCTAAGATCGATTAGGAGCTGTCCATAAACCACGTGGTAATTTTTTTGGGACTTTTCAAACCCCCCCGCGTGGTCATTTGTCTATACAAAATTTTTAATTTGTCCATACAAAATGGTTATTGGCCGAAATGAGCACGTGGTTTATGGACAGCCCCTTACATGTTATTTCCACAGAACTGCATGATGATTTTTTTATTTCCTCACTAAAAAATTAACACCCAGATTGGGAAAACAAGTGATAATTGTTGCAAACGTCTTCAGCCAGAGGCTGTTCAAACTGAATGAAACTTAACACTAGACAAGATACACACGGAGCATGGCACCAGTGGATACGAAGAAGAAACTATTCTCATGAAAATTTTCTTCGCCCGGAGCGGGAATCGAACCCTCAACCCCATAGCATGATGCGATAAGAAGCTTACTGACCCTAACCGCACGGCTATGAGGCTTTACTAATTCTTCTCGGAACAAACACTCCTTCCTGCAGCCTTTGTTGGGTTCGTAGTGGTAATCGCGGTCCTTCACTTAAGGTGACACATCAAGAAAACCCATTACAATTTTGCATACAAACTTTAGAAGCACAAATCCGACGAACGAAGCATCGAACCAAGCCGCACTTGTTCATCCTGACTTTGCTTACTAGTAAAATAGGGGACGGCTCTTTCAAATCGAGCGTATTTGTTTACGAATTTTCAAGATTGGTGCTCTTGAAAACGTGAGTAGTGGTCCAAGTCGGCCATTGTGGCAGCCATATTGGTACTCTCTGATGTTTCTCCTTAAAGGTTCCAACATGACTACAAAGACGCAGGGATGAAATTGCTCTCGTCGTCTAGCAACTCGCGAGGGTAAAACCATCAAACGGTTTACTCACGATTCTGAGAGTAAGCCGCGTGTGAGTTTATTCGCATCCACTTGCTTCATGAGCATCGAGCAAAACAGAAACAAAATCAAGACGAGTGCGTACCAGCTTCGTTAGCTCGCGAGTGAAGAAGTGCCAATATATCCAGGTCTCTGTTGTTCACGAGTAGGTGCTTTGCGTTTGTGTCTGCTCAGCTGTAATCCTCACTATTTTCCATCCCTGCAAGGACGCGAACGACGCCGGTATTGTACCGTTAAATGTAACCTCTGAAGGAATTATTCAGTTGATTTTAATTTGTATTGAAAATTGCATATTAGTTTTTTATCACTTAACCTGTCACAGCTCTTTTACACAGCTCTTGTACTTGCACTTTATACAGTGCCTAAATGTATTCTATTCTAATTCTACTATCGAACTGGTTACCGTTGCGCTGCTTTCACTTTCTACCCTATCATGGCAGTACGGCGATGTTGCTGTGTGGCTGTTGATTGTTCCTTTTCCAGTCCGATTGGGGTCCATTATGTGGTGCCGTTCGCCGATGTCCATATGTATCCGAGTCCATTTGAGCCATGGGCTCAGAAGAGGGTCAAGTGTCAGCTGCGCTCAGGAGGAAAGAGCATCTGACGAAAGTGCCGGGGCTGGGATCGAACCCATGACCATCTGCTTATGAAGCAAACGTGTGACCAAATGCGCCACGGGCCCCGGCTACATATTAATTACGTATTAGTTGTTCATAATAACCCAGAATGGCATGATCTTGTCCTGATTAATGGCATGTCTTCCGCGAACGTAAAGCGAGTATAGAAGAACCCTTCAAGAAAATGTTCATTCCATCTGCTTTTGCTTTCCACTCAAGCAACATTCACGCCAACGCTTTTCTTTCCGACCGTAACAAAGCTCGTAAGCATTTGCTCTCAAGCAAGCTCAGCTGCTTGCACCACTTGGCTGCTGCAGTCTACCGACGACGACTGACGTGACTGACTGATTCGAAGTGCATTTCCGATTGCAACCAGTTCGTAGTATTAGTCATGCTGTTGCGTTGCAGCTCTCTGCCGCACGACCACTTGGGCAGGGCAGGATGACTCTCGAGAAAATTCACTTGGGACTAACGAGTCTCTTTTGTGCAAGTAGTGTTAGCTCTCAGAAATGCCAGGGACTTGTGTTGGGATTTGATGTTATTTGCCGGAAGCTTGACTGCCCTTCTTTAAATTCTTTAAGAACAGCCTGACCCCAGTGTCACACAGTCGGGACCCCCTAAAGACTAGTCCTAATATTTTTAAAATTGATTGACAGACGACTGAGGAGTAACAATAGGCGTTAAGTGGGCTGCATTATCTTAAAGGAGTTTTGACTGTGAGTTTTTTTTATAAAAACTCTCATCTCTTAACTCTTGTGCTTTAACTTTAGTAGGATGTTGGGGTCAATATGACCCAGACAGGCACGCTATGCCGCCAATCCGAAGATGTCAGGTTCGATTCCTGTTCCGGTCGGGAAAATTTTCTCGACACCCTGGGCATAGTGTATCATTGTGCTTTGCCTCACAATGTACTAACTCATGCAATGGCAGGCAATTAATAACTGTGGAAGTGCTCAAAAAACACTAAGTTGAAGAGAGGCCAGCCAAGTTTCAGTGGGAACGTAGAGCCATACAGAAAAGAGGAAAACATAGCACGCTGAACGTAAACGACAGCATCGTGGTGCGAAAAACCTAACATTTTAGGAGGGTTAATCCTTTGGAGACGATATTTTCGCCTTTCTGGATGCAACCTGACTGGTCTAGAACACTTCTGTAAAGATCGGTTTACATGGCTGGGCTCATGTGACCCATCCGTCTCCAAAGGGTTAAAACAATCAATCTCTTTGGTCCACTGCATATAATGTGATATTGCTGGAAGTCGGATTATCAGAGAAAAATCGACGCTTACGCAGTGCTTTCAGTGATGATGCCTTAACAGCATGGCAGCTGCAACGAAGCATATCCCGGGACAACCGGTCAATATTGAATTGCCCTCATTTTATGCAGTATGTATTTCATAAGTGCGGTCGGGTTCACTAGTCGAAATGTCTAAAGGAGCATACAAAATTATATAATTTAGTTCTTAATGTCTACAACATTCAGTACATTATAGAAAAAAAAAACTTTGCGTTTATCAAACGAAAAACTTAGGATTCATCAGTTGTGACTCAACCGTATTCTGAACGACTCATCCAAATTAATTACCCAAACTCTGTCCCATTAGTTGAAGTACTCTCCCCCCGTCTGACAGACGGGAGGCTGTGATAGATAATCTTGTCTGGTAGATTCGCGTTAAAGGCTATCGGCCCCTCATACTTTATGCCACGAAGGGATTGTATCTCTTTATGCAAATACTCTCACTGCAATCACCATTTTTTTTTTCTCTTCTTCGACTGACTCTTCGTTGAACGTTACCGAGTTGACGTTGTTGTGTTGCGCTGCTCCAAACTCCGCAAACGAACAACGGGGCCGCCCCATTAGTGAGCTAGACGTTGATAAATTATTCCTCCAGAACTTCGGGCACTGAGCTTCTGCTTCTGGAGTTGGGTGAAAACGCCGACCTGCTTCGCCGTTCATTACTAGCAAGATTATTTTTCATTTCGCTCGCTTTCACTTCGAAACTAAAGTACGACAGCGGCGCGCGCTGGCTGACTGGCCGCGCTTGGGAAACTTGGCGGTCCCCTACCTCTACTTGGTTCGAATGATTGAACTTTTTCCATCGGTCTTGTCGAGCTCGGCGATCGAAAGTTGTCCGTCCGGACGAAGGTGCGGCACGCGTCCATCGCTGATTTATAATTAACATGAAGAGAGTGAAACTTGCTTCATATCGCATAATTAATCTCGGACTGACGCCGCCACCACCGTGCCGCCGTTAGTGTCAAGTTTTTGAAGGACTCGGGGTCCAGTGACGAGTATTGAAAAGTTACGACACTCGGATCAAGTGGGCGATACAGAAGTTATAAGTGAGAGATGAATGAATGAGAAATGGGTGTCAAGATTACGATTCGGCGTCATGGCTGACATTCGATTGGCATGAATTTATAGGGTAAAAGGGTATAATGCCCCCCAACGGGGCAAAACGCCCCTCTTCATTTTCTAGCGATTCAAGCGCTTTTTGCATGTGTGATCGATTAGAAATCTCAATTATTGAAGAATTATTGCCATCAAGCTGGTCCGTTAGTGGATTGGTACAGAAAAGCAATAAAAATATCAAAAAGTCTGAAATCGAGGCTTTTGGCGTAATATTTTACCTCTTGTGAGCTGACTTCATTGTAAACGAAGCTAGTTCTGTTCGCTTGTGTTACTTTGTAACTTTTATGCAGTTAAACACTTGTTGAAAGACCCTCCTAGGATAATCATGTGGTGGAATTATCCCCTGTGACAGTTTTATCACAGGGCTGGACGTTTTTCTTTTGATGGGGCGTATTGCCCCGTTTGTTTTGAAAAGGTAAATTTTGGAACGTTTTCGAGAAACGTTTCAAAGCTTCCATAACCACCTCTCCAAAGGCAAAGTTCGCATGCAACACTTCACTAACTTTAGTAATAACGATTTGCAGTGAACAAGAGATGGAATAAGGCGCCAGTTTCAGATATATTGCCATTTCTGCTTAGGGGGGGCATATTATACCTGTTTACCCTAGATGTAGTTATTTTCCTCAGTTTCAGACTCATTCTTATCAATTCAGACATAGTTACAGGTAAAGCACTACAGATATATATTATTAATTATTGGGTACCTAAGACATTTCGCAACAAAAAACAAAAAAACCTTAGAAATACTTCAAGGCGGAGTGCCAGAGAACTACAGTGCGATCACACTACTGAGCGATGCCTAAGAGATACTCTCTCAAATTTTCTGTTGCCGTCTATCACCGATTGCAACAGAACTCGTGGGACAATATCAGGCTGGATTCATGGGTAAACGTGCTACAACGAAGCATATGTTCGCCATCCACCAGGTGTTGCAGAAATAGCGCGAATACAACGTGCCCACACATCACTTGTTTATCTATTTTGAATCGTCGTATGATACAACCGATCGAGACCAGCTATGGCAGATTATGCACGAATACGGATTCCCAGATAAACTGATGCTATTGATTAATGCGACAATGGATCGAGTGATGTACGTAGTTCGAGTATCAGTGACTCCGAGTCTTTTCGAATCTCGCAGAGGGTTATGGCAAGGTGATGTTCTTTCGTACTTGCTGTTTAACATTGCTTTAGTTTAGAGGGTGCAATAAGAAGAGTGGGGATAAACACGAATGGAACGATGACCACGATTGTGATACTTGTTCACAACAAATGTACCCTGGCGGAAGCAAGCTTTATGGATGATGTAAAGATGAAGGTCATAGGCAGAACGCTATACGAACTCTCCCAAGTGCTCGATTTGTTCCGAAAATATCGTGAATACAATAAAGCACCCGACGGGAGGCTTAACTTTCATGAGAGCCTCAGCTGACTTTGCCCGAGCAAAGGCGGATAACAAAGTGATATCACTTTTATAATAAAGTATGTTATCGGTGTTATCATTTTGTTATTGTTGGCCTATTCCATTGGGCCAGCGCGCGCATCTATCACCCTAGCCTCTACCTTGCGCGCAATCCCGCATGCAAGAACGGGGCATGACAGAACCAAATGATGTTGGAGTGACAGGTATTCGACCTGTCACCAGGTGAGTGAGTCAGGACAGAAGGAAAAAAACAAATGTAAACTGAATTCCACGATAACGTGCAAGTGCAATTTGGATTCTAAATTATACTTAAAACTTATGTTATTACTTTCTAAATTGAACTTAAACCTAGTGAAAGTTGAAACTACCTTAAAATCTACTATTTACACCCAAATTGGTAAGATTGTTTATGCTAAAAAGGGGATAAAATCCATCTAAACTATGCATACATACTAGATAACCGTAACCTAGATGGTGGTGAATCTGGCTCTCTCTGTGCTACTCCCAGAGCAACCTATACTACCAAAACCGGTAAGGCATAAATTGATAGAAGATCTTCGAAATCATAAAACTACTTACATTATATTTATTAGGACTTACCGCTAAAACTCGACCTCGAAACATCGAGAACACAAAGGGAAACTAAACGTAAGTAGGCTAAAACAATGTTGAATTCACGATTTAATTACATATATACATTTATTGAACCACCTGATAATGATATCCAGGGGTTCGCAAAACAACTTTCGCGTATCACGCGATATACATATACAATGAAACTGTAACAAGAAAATGTGTAACTAGATAAGACTATTTATATTCCCATTAGGAAAATTATATTCTCCACACACAACGGAACGCGTGTTTGATTCATTTCCGTACCGGAGAATAATAATTTTGGAAATTTCCCGTTGGACCAAATCCAACATAATATAATTTTCGTTTATTACACGAAATCGGTTCGCGAGAATGTCAAGTCGTGGTGCGAAGTCCGACGGAAAGAGTAGCAAAGCGAGTGGTAGAAGTGAACGGAAGAAGCCGAAGGATGGTGAAGTGGTTGGTGAAGTGACCGGCGAAAAGGAATGTGATGTGGTAGTGGTGGTGGACGAAACGGAGAACGTCGATGAGGGCTCTTGTAAGAGCTGTAGAGGACCTGATACGGAAGAGATGGTGCAGTGCGACAAGTGCGACGGATGGTATCACTACGATTGCGTAGGAGTTATGGAGGAGGTTGCAGATAATAGCTGGAGCTGTACCAATTGCAAGACCGCAACATGGAACCAGCGATCAACGACAACCTCAGACAAGGACCCATCGTCAAAGGATACCAGCAAGGAGTACTCACCCAAACCTTCTTCAACGCAGAAGAAGACCTCTACAGTGGAGCCAGTGATTCCAGCGAGCAGGACCGGAGAACTACCAAGCACGGCTACAGCCGGACTCCAACCCAGCAATCCGACGGATCCGTCACTGCAGAAGACGAAATCAACTGGAAGGAAGCTGTTTGTTCCGTCTGTGGACGGACTACCTACGATCGAGTTTGAAAGGGCATCGTCGGTGGTATCCAGCTCGTCCTCTCAAAGGTCCGCGCGAAATCGTGCCAAGCTGCAGTTGCAACGGCTAGAAGAAGAGCGGGCTTTCGAGGAGAAACAAGAAGAGCGACGTCGGGCTGCTGAACAGCAAGAAGCGGAGAAGCACAAGGCGTTCCTGGACAGGAAATATCAAATCCTGGAGGAACTAGCCAGTGAAGGAGGATCCAGTCGCCGTTCAGGCAGCAGTAGTTACCCTCGGAGCCAGGTAGAAAAGTGGATCGAGAAGGGATGCCGTTCGACGGCGGCGCAGCAGTACGATGACCAGTCTTCACTGTTAGAGTGTGATCGACAAGACCAAGTACAAGCACGGCGGGATTTCAATAGACAACGACAAGTCGAAAAGAATCCAGCACAGCTAGAACGGGGTCGACAAGATCAGCCACAAACACAGCGAGAGGAAAATCGACAGCAAACGGCAGCCTTCAGAATGTCGATATACTTCAACCCAAATATCCAAAAACAGTCCACGAGAATTCAGCCGGCGCCGAGTCAGCAACCGAGAACGCTGGCGAATTCAACGACTTTTGCCCAGAATACAGGCATTTTAGGCCAAAGCTCTCCGATGGGCGCAGATCAAGACGACGACGACCTATTCCAGCTTTCACGATCACAAATCGCTGCAAGACAAGCGGTTTCCAAGGACTTGCCGTCATTTTCCGGCAATCCGGCGGAATGGCCGATCTTCTTATCCATGCTGAATAGTACGACCGCTATGTGTGGATTCACGGAGGAGGAAAACCTTGTCCGACTGCAGAGGAGCCTAAAGGGAAAGGCCTACGAAGCAGTGAAGTGCCGACTGATGCATCCGGGCAACGTAGAGGGCATAATCAACACCCTGAAAATGCTGTACGGCCAGCCAGAGATCATCATACACACGCTCATTGGGAAGATCACTGCTCTACCGCCGATCCGAGAGGACCGCCTTGAAACGTTGGTGAACTTCGCCGTCAACGTCCAGAATTTCTGTGCTACAGTCGACTCTTGCGGTCTGGAAGAATATATGTACAACGTTACTCTCCTGCACCAGCTGGTTGCCAAGTTGCCGCCATCGATCAAGCTTAACTGGGCCCAACACCGGAAGGCCCAACCATTGGTCAACCTAGCGACCTTCAGCGAGTGGATCTATTCGCTAGCCGAAGCAGCAAGCTCGGTAACGTTCCCGGTAGAAGCACTACAGACGAAGCCGACGCAGAATGACGCTCGTCGGAAAGGAAAAGGCGAAGCGTACCTAAATGCACACTCCGAAACCCCAGCGAAGTCTGACACAAGTACCAAATCGACTCCGAAATGGACACAAGCGTCCGCAGCTACAGCAGCGAAAGAGGGCTGTCCAGTCTGCAAAGGAGCTTGCAAATCCGTGGACAAATGCAAGCGTTTCATGGATTTTTCGAGGGATTCCAAATGGGCTGTCATCCGAGAGTTCGGACTTTGCCGAACCTGTCTTCGCCAACACAAAGGACTGTGTAAAGCTAAGCCGTGCGGTAAAAATGGATGCACCCTCAGACACCACGAGTTGCTGCATAACGAGCAGAAGCCTCAACAGCCACCTACCGGCCCAGCGGCTGGCAGTCCGAGTTCTCCGCAACCATCAACGAGTGGGGCTGATCTGGGCTGCAACACACACCAAACGGTTTCAAGCGCTGTCCTGTTCCGCTACTTTCCGGTGGTTCTAACCGGACCGGAAAAGACGATTCATACCTTCGCTTTCCTCGATGAAGGGTCGGGAGCAACGCTGCTGGATCAAAATCTCGCCGACGAACTACAGCTAGATGGCATCTCTAGCCCAATATGCCTTCGCTGGACGGGCGGCACCGAGCGGTGCGAGAAGGACTCGTGTAAAGTACGGCTTCAAGTCGCTGGACGATATGAAGGGGCAGAGAAGTTCACTCTAGAACAGGTGCAAACCGTTACCGAGTTGCTACTACCGCGGCAAACCCTAGACTTCACCGAACTGAAGCAAACGTACCGCTACCTAGAAGGATTGCCTATTTCGTCATACCACAATGCACGTCCTCGAATCCTGATAGGAACGAAGCATGCGCAGTTGGGCTTAACCCTCAAGAGCCGAGAGGGAAAATTTGGAGAACCAATCGCCACCAAAACGCGCCTAGGCTGGACCATTTGTGGCAATTTGGGATCCGGAGACGCACCGAGCATGTTCCACTACAGTTTCCATGTTTGTTCGTTGAACGGACAGTCCGACGATGATCTGCATCAAGCGATGAAAGACTACTTCTCGATCGACAGCCTGGGAGTTAATAGTTCGTCAAAGCCACTTCTATCGGCCGAAGATGAGCGAGCAGAGACACTGTTGAAATCTCTTACACGCTTCGCTGGCGACCGCTACGAAACCGGATTACTCTGGCGTTATGACAACGTCCGTCTGCCTGATAGCCGGCCAATGGCTCTTCGTCGTCACCGATGCCTGGAGAAACGCATGGCAAACGATGCTCACCTTGCAGGAGCCCTGCAGCAGAAGATTTCTGACTACACCGCTAAGGGTTACATCCGCAAGCTTTCTCAGAATGAAGTCGAGCAGCAATCTGCCAACGCCTGGTACTTGCCAGTCTTTCCTGTGACAAACCCAAACAAACCCGGGAAAGTCAGAATAGTGTGGGACGCAGCGGCCAAAGCTCATGGAATTTCGTTGAACTCCGTTCTTCTAAAGGGCCCTGACTTGCTGTGTTCGCTGCTTGGAATTCTACTACGTTTCCGGTTACACCCTATTGCAGTGACGGGCGATATCCGTGAGATGTTTCACCAGGTGAAGATTCGTCGAGAAGATCAGAAATACCAATGCTGCTACTGGACGGACGAAAATGGTGAGCTGATGATCTATGCCATGACGGTGATGACTTTTGGAGCATGTTGCTCCCCAAGTAGTGCGCAGTACGCCAAAAACGTCAACGCGGATCGATTCATCGGGAGCCATCCAGAGGCGTGTGAAGCCATCACCAAATCGCACTACGTCGACGACATGCTGATCAGCGTCGCCACAGAAGAAGAAGCGATCCAGATATCCAAGGATGTTCGGTACGTCCACGCGCAGGGCGGTTCCGAGATCCGCAACTGGATCAGCAATTCCAGAAGAGTTGTGGAAGCACTGCAGGAGCAGAATGGAAAAGAGGAGAAAAGTCTGGACCTGTCAACGGAGCTGGCCACCGAGAAGGTTCTAGGCATGGGATACGAAAGCTGACGCCTTCACCTATAAGGTCGGGTGGAACCGCTACGATGCGAAATTGCTGACGGGTGGCCGACGTCCTTCAAAGCGGGAGGTGCTTAGAGTGCTGATGACCATATTCGATCCGCTCGGCCTCATTTCCCACTTTCTCGCCTACCTGAAGGTCTTACTCCAAGACATTTGGCGTTCTGGCGTCGCCTGGGACGAAGAAATCGACGGTGATACCTTCAAGAAATGGCAGCTCTGGCTGAGCGTTTTACCGCAAGTGGAACAACTACAAATTCCACGATGCTTCTGGCCCAGTCACGTTATCGATACAGCGGACGATGTGCAGCTCCACACATTCGTAGACGCCGGAAAGGATGGAATGGCAGCCATGTGCTTCCTGCGGTTCGTGAAAGATGGAGCAATCCACTGCTCCCTCGTTACGGCTAAAGTAAGAGTCCCCCTAAAGCTGACGTCGATTCCACGTCTGGAGCTACAAGCGGCACTCATTGGGACACGCCTTTCGAAGACCGTGCTAGATGCGCTGTCCATTCGAGTTACTAAAAGGTTCTTCTGGAGTGATTCCAGTGACGTCCTCTACTGGATCAAGTCCGACCACCGACGCTACAGTCAATTTGTCGGTTTCCGTGTCACTGAGATCCTGGAGTCCACTGAACCCCAAGACTGGCGATACGTACCCAGCAAACTCAACGTAGCCGATGATGCGACCAAATGGGATGGCTCGCCGGATTTGTCCTCCAGAAGCAGGTGGTTCCGAGGTCCGGATTTTCTTCGGGATGGTCCTGAAAGGTGGCCGACATCTTCCGTCCGCCATGAGCCAACGAATGCCGAGCCACTGACGAGCTTGCTGGCTCACTACACCCCGCCGGAGCCGATCATCGTCGTACAAAACTTCTCCTCCTGGAAACGGTTGCAGCACGTCATGGCACGAGTACTACGCTTTGTTGCTAACTGCCGTCTCAAATCGCAACATAAGCCGAGTTACATTGGCCCTTTCACGAACGGAGAACTCCTCGCCGCTGAAGCTCGGCTGATACATATCGCACAGCAAGACGAGTACTCGCGAGAACTCCACACTCTACAAACCACTGAGCTGCTCCCCAAATCCAATGCGTTACACAAGCTCCTTCCGTGGATTGACGACCGCGGGATTATGCGAATGAGGACACGGATTGCCGCGTGTCAGTACGCAACCCAAGTAACACACATGTTATATAAAAGTTATGACAGCGCAAGTTTTGGTTGTATAGAAGTTTATTTTACGTTATTTCAACACAATGTTAGAATTACGTAATATAAACTTCTATACAACCAAAACTTGCGCTGTCGTAACTCTATTATAACATGTGTGTTGCTTGGGAACCGAGGATGCCAAAAGTCCCATCATCCTCCCAAGAAACCACCACATTACCACCCTGATAGTTCACCACTACCACAACCGATACCACCATCAGAATCACGAAACAGTGATCAACGAGCTGCGCCAAAAGTACCAGATCGCTCGTCTGCGGACATGCTACGCCCAAGTTCGCCGGAACTGCCAGCGATGCAAAAATGAACGGGCAGTGCCGAACATTCCAGTTATGGCCGATCTACCTCCCGGCCGCCTAGAAGCATTTTCAAGGCCATTCACGCACGTTGGCATCGATTACTTCGGTCCTACCGAAGTTGTTGTTGGCAGACGGCACGAGAAGCGCTGGGGAATGTTGGCGACATGCTTGACCACCCGAGCGATACATATCGAGCTCGTCAACTCACTCAGCACCGACTCTTGCATCATGGCGATCCGGAATTTCGTCGCTCGTCGTGGTCAGCCTCGAAAGATCTACAGCGATCGCGGTACAAATTTCGTCGGGGCGAACCGGGAACTCCAGAGACTTCAAACTGTGATCAACTACGACGAAATGATGCGAGAGTTTACGACTGAGGAGACCGAGTGGGTATTCAATCCTCCACTAGCACCGCACATGGGCGGTAGCTGGGAGCGGCTAATACGTACCGTAAAAAGCAATCTTATGGCAATCTGTTCTACAAAGACGCTCACAGACGAAGTCCTGCGAAATCTGCTCGCCGAGATTGAAAACGTCGTAAACTCTCGGCCTCTTACGCACGTTCCGCTAGACAACGATTCCGCCCCAGCCCTCACCCCAAACCACTTCCTGCTCGGTTCATCCTGTGGCTCGAAACCGCTGGTCAACTTGGATGACAGTGCCCGTACTCTGCAGCAGAACATGACCACTTCACAGATCCTGGCAAACAGGTATTGGAAACGTTGGGTAGCCGACTACCTTCCGGAGATCACCCGCCGATCGAAGTGGTTCCAGCCTGTAAAACCTATCGCTACTGGAGATGTCGTCATCATCGTCGATCCGAGGACACCACGGAACTGTTGGCCAAAAGAAAGGGTCATCGCAACGACACCCAGCCGAGACGGTCACACGCGATTAGCGACCGTGCAGACAACCACCGGAATCTACGAGCGTCCCACAGCAAAGTTGGCGGTTCTAGATGTCCAGCGCGTGGTGCAGTAAGCCAACCGGAAGTTGGCGTACCCTGGGGGACTGTTGGCCTATTCCATTGGGCCAGCGCGCGCATCTATCACCCTAGCCTCTACCTTGCGCGCAATCCCGCATGCAAGAACGGGGCATGACAGAACCAAATGATGTTGGAGTGACAGGTATTCGACCTGTCACCAGGTGAGTGAGTCAGGACAGAAGGAAAAAAACAAATGTAAACTGAATTCCACGATAACGTGCAAGTGCAATTTGGATTCTAAATTATACTTAAAACTTATGTTAATACTTTCTAAATTGAACTTAAACCTAGTGAAAGTTGAAACTACCTTAAAATCTACTATTTACACCCAAATTGGTAAGATTGTTTATGCTAAAAAGGGGATAAAATCCATCTAAACTATGCATACATACTAGATAACCGTAACCTAGATGGTGGTGAATCTGGCTCTCTCTGTGCTACTCCCAGAGCAACCTATACTACCAAAACCGGTAAGGCATAAATTGATAGAAGATCTTCGAAATCATAAAACTACTTACATTATATTTATTAGGACTTACCGCTAAAACTCGACCTCGAAACATCGAGAACACAAAGGGAAACTAAACGTAAGTAGGCTAAAACAATGTTGAATTCACGATTTAATTACATATATACATTTATTGAACCACCTGATAATGATATCCAGGGGTTCACAAAACAACTTTCGCGTATCACGCGATATACATATACAATGAAACTGTAACAAGAAAATGTGTAACTAGATAAGACTATTTATATTCCCATTAGGAAAATTATATTCTCCACACACGCGTGATTCACCGGAACGCGTGTTTGATTCATTTCCGTACCGGAGAATAATAATTTTGGAAATTTCCCGTTGGACCAAATCCAACAGTTATTTTTGTTATCATCTTTGTCAATTGATGAAAACCAACTGATAACAAATTCAGTTATTTATAATTTTGGTCTATAGCGATAACTTGAAAATACTAAATGATGATAAAATATGTTATCTGTTTCGGCCGATGAAACGTGAGTTTCCCTTTAATTTTATTTAAAAATATATATTAGAAAGATTTCGTTTTTTCAGTTTGTTAAGCAGCATTATTGCACGATTATTGCATCGATATTCCGACATTTGGACGTATATTTAGTTAAAATATACGGCGAAACGTCAATGCAATAATCGTTTTAGCTGCGTACCAGGCTAAATGAGCCGAAAATTTGTTGAAAAAAAATGTTCAGTTTACAACTTTTTGATGTCACCGATTAAAATTTAGGGTCACCGCTATCAACCAAAAGTTTTGGGTTACTTTCGTGTAACATAAAATAGCGATATGGTTATATCTTCGTCATTTTTGGTTGAATTTTTGTTACTTTTTTTTTTTAAATTTCTAATTTTCTTTCCTGAAATTTTTCGAGGGGTCTTAAAAAATCTAATGAGTTTCTTCTGAAATTCTTCTAAGATTTTTTTTTGAAATTTCTCCACAAATTTTTCGGGAATTCTTCAAGAATTTCCTTTGGTAACGATTCCAGGTGAAAATCTTCCATAGATTTCCTCTGTAATTCCTTCATGGAATTTCCATGGAAACTCCAGTGTACCTTCGGAAATTCCTGTACTATTTATTTTGGAAAATCATTTATGGATTCCTTCAGTATTTTCAAATATAACTTCAAAAATGACTTTCAGGGATGCTTTAGAAAATTTTCCAGGGACTTTTTCTTATAAATATCGCTTGGTATTCTCCCAAGGATGCGTTTATAAAATCTTCAAAAGATTACTTTAAAATTCAAACAAGCTTTTATATAGAAGTTTTTACAGAGATTCCTAAAGGAAGTGCTTCAGAAATGCATCTAATGTAGTCTGACCATCCATCCATGCTCCCCACGGAAACATTAATTATTGTACATGTAATAATTGTACATATTTCGGCCTGATATATTGTTTTTTTCATCACAAATGACATTATTTTCTTCATCCATTTTGGTTTTGATAATTTCATCGATTCCATCAAGTATTAAACCAGAGTTTTCTACTGAAATTCATCTAAAAAAATCCTCAAGTATACTTCGAAAAAACATTTCGTGGACCTTCTTAGAAGTTCGTCTATGAAATCTTTCAGAAATCCCTCTGTAGCTATACTCAGAAAGTCTTCCACGAGTTCCTTCAGAATTCTGATAGCAATTTCTTCAGGAAGTTATACTTCTTCATGAATTTCTCCAAAGTTTCTTTCATAAATTCTTCCAAAGGTTCCTTTGGAAAATCAGCAAGCATTGTTTATGCAATTGCTACAGATCTTCCAAAATCTTCCAAGAATTAGTTCATAAAATCTTCCACTGGTTCTTTAGGACATTCTTTCAGGATTTCTTCAGATATATCTTTTGTATTCTCTATAGAAATTTCTTCAAGTATTCTTTTTGAAAACCTTCAATTGATTTTTAAGAAATTCCTCCCAGAGATTTGTTCCGATTTTTTTTCAGATATTTTTCCAGCGACTTCTTCTAAAACTTTAGCAGGGGTTTCTGGGATAAAGCTGCCTACGGCAGAAATTCCTTGAATAAAAAAAAACAAAAAAGCAGGGATAACTCCAAAGAATCTTCCTCCAAAGATACTTTTATGACTTTCTCCACGGATTCCTACAGAAATTTATTCATAAACTTCTTTAGAAATGTGTTCAATAATTATTTTTCTTTTTTCTGAAATATGCCTTCAGGAAAAGTTTTAATGAAATTCTCTTTAAAGAATCTCAAGAGGTGCTTTTACGGATTCCAGCAAGGGTTTCCCAAAAAGTTTCTTCCGGTATTCATTAAAGTACATCTCTAAAAAAAATTTTGTTTTCTTTGTATTTCTTTAGATATGCTTGCCGGAACTCGCTCAAAATTTATTCCAGAGATTTCTACATTTGACTGGTGGTTTCTTCCTCAATTCTCCTTAACTCCATTTGAAGATTTCTCCAGAAATCTCTCAAGGCTTTCCGCTAATGATTCCTTTCAAAATTTTTCCACGAACTCCTTCAGGAATATCTCCAGTGACTTTTTCAATATTCCAAGGGCTGGGTGTTGTTTTTTTTTTTCTGCTGGAAAAATACCGAAAATCAATCTCCTAAATTCCTTCATAAAATTCCACAAGTAACCTTCCAAAAAAATTTTTATGCATTCCTCACGTAAAAAATTCAGAAATTTGTCGTAGAATTACTTAAGATTTTTATCCAAGGACTCCTTCTGGTGTTGTTTCAACTATTCCTTCAGCAATGCCACCATGCATTTGCCTGGAAATGTCTCGAAGTAATCTTTCAGCAATTTATCAAATAATTTTTGCATGAATATCTGCAAGAATTACTCTACCCAAGTAACCACGGTGCTGAAGCCTTATCGCATGCCGATATACGGTGTATTTAAATCAATCATTACTTTACATGCAAACTTAAGGTTGATTTAAAGTGGATATGGGCAATTATAGAATCAAATTACGATTATACTGGTATAATCTTAAATCGCATAATTGCAATTTTCACTTTTTATCAACCTTAAGTGTTCATGCAAAGTAATCATTGCTCTAAATACACCGTTTATCTGCATGCAATAAGGCTTCAGCACCGGTAATTACGTGGAAGTCATCGGAAGTTAGTATAGGAAGTCATCGAAACATTTTACTATGATTTTCTCCAAGGAATTCTGAAAGGTCTGTCTAGGAGCTATTCACGGAGTTACAGCAACGTTTTTCTTGAAAATGTCTCCAGCAATACCCTTGTAAATTTCTCCAAAGGTTTTCCAGAGGCTTTCCAAAGAATGGATTAATTTCAACGGTTCATGTTGGGATTATTCTATGAACACCACAAACAAGTTAATCAGTAAATTCTACTCCAAAGATATTTCCAAACATAGCTGCAGAAGTTTCTTTGGGGATTCCTTTGAGGATATCTACCAGAAATTCTCAAAGAACTCCTTCAAATCTTGACAGCATTCTTCCATTGGTTCTTTCACGGGTTATTGCCGGAGTTCGACTAATGATTTTTCTGGAATTTATTGAACCATTTCTTTATGAAAATAAACTAGGGATGTAGTACCGGTAGTACCGGTACCGAAAATACCGGTATTACCGACCATTTTTTGGTACCGAAATACCGGTACTGAGTGGTGCTTGGTACCGGTACTTTCGGTACCGTGAAATCTCTCCCAAAGTGCTGAAATCTGGTCATTAGTATAGCCAATATGCAATGGAAATAAACGAAAACATTTAAAACCAACTATTTTGAGAAACAAACATTTCATGTATGCAACCTTTCTACAAACCCAGGATATCTTAGTAGCGATTGGTTTAATGAACGTTGAATTTTGGAAAAGGATGAACTAGCTTAGAATAAAGCTTGTTAGATTAGGGGTTCTAGTTATTTCTTCAGTTTTTAGAATCCGTTGGTAGCATCATCATGTAAAGTTGTTCCTATTTCATTTCAGACTAACTATTTATTTATTTATTCCGTCAAACAATGTAGACAAGTGAACATTACATATAAACAAATTACTTAAATTAGCTTAAATTTAAATTGTTTTGGTTTCGGATTGACTTTAAGTGTTGGTTTAGTTTTTTCCGAGACATTGTAAAGTCAAGTTTGCGGTCGTATTTATGAGTTACAGTGGATCATGAAATTTTTTCGACGAAAAAAATACACCATTCTACTAAAATCCAAAATGTTGTAAGTACGGTAAAATGTGTCCTATCTATGTTTTTGTTCAATTTAGTATTTTCTGGTTAGCTCATATGACATCCCTGAAATCCGGAATTCAACTGGAAATTGTAAATTTCCTGTGCAGTAGGTTATTCTTCATTTTAGTGAAAAAAATTCCCAGTACCGGTATTTTACCGGTACTACCGGTACTGTAAGCTCCAGTACCGAAATACCGGTACTCACCAAAAGTGGTCGGTACTGCGACCCCTAAAATAAACTACGGACTTCTGCAAGATATGCTTCAATAATTTACTTGAAATTTTATTAAATATTTATGTAGGAACTTTTCCAATGATAACTGCAGAATACTCCTTCAAGTTCTTCCAATTATTCCTCAGGAATTCATCCAAATATACCTCCTGAAAATATTTCAGGAATTTCTGAAGGAATTCCAGGTGTAATTTTAAAAGAATCACAGGTGGAGTTCCCGAAGGAATCCCGGGAGAAATCCCAGATGTTATTCCTCAGAGAATTCTCCAAGAAATCTTTAGAAAAATTCTCAAAGCAATCCCAGAAGGAATTCCAGAAAGTATCCCAGGTGGAATTCCCAAAGAAATATCTAAGCAAAAAAATTACTGGAGTAATCTCAGGAAGAATTTTTGATAGAAATCCAGGAGGAGTTCTTGGATAAATCCCGTGAGGAATTCCTGAAGAAATCACAGAAGAAATTTCTGAAGATTTCTAGAAATTTCTGAGAAAATTCTAAAGGTAGGCCGGGAAGAATCCCTAAAGGAATGCCAAAAAGAATTTCAGTCACCCAACCGGGATTTCAACAACACCCCCGGGATTTCTTCTAGATTTTTCTCGGGATACTTTAAGGAATTCATCCTGATATTGTTTCAGTCTTCTCCTCCTCCTCCTCCTTCTTCTTCTTCTTTTTCTTGACGAAACCTGCTTCTCAGCTGTTCAGTGTTCTATGAGCTCTTCCACAGTTATTAGCTGAGAGCTTCCTCTACCTACAATCATTTTGCAAAGATGAAGAAAAATCTACAGAAAATCTAAAGATGTCTGTTAATGTTCCCATTTATTAGGTTTACTGGTATGAATAGTTGTTTTTCGTCCATCAAATTTGTTGAAGTTGAAACTACTATAATAGCCTTTTACCTCGTACACATCAAACAAGTCAAAACCTGACCCAAGTGAAAAACAAGACCAGAATTCAAATAAACTCATTTTAAACAAGCACCATTGTAAACGGTTGGCAAAGTTGCGACGAACACACGTTCCCACCCACCTACTAGGAAAGTTGGAAAGTCCCAGAAATGCACAACAAGTCGGAAACCATCCATTTGCCTGTGGCTGACTGTGTGTTGTTGATCATTAATATTCATGGATCGTAATTAATTTATGAAAAATGCGCGTCTCACACGATTGTGATAATTATTATAATTAATGGGTGTTTTATTTACGCACGCTTCAAATGCACACATACACACACACACACACATTGTCGACCCCGACACCACCACCAGCATCAGCACCATAACGAACATTGAAAGTTTTTCGACGGCGACGGCGACGCCCCGGGACTACGTGGTCCTCCTGGTTTCACTGTTCTCTGTGGGAAGTGTTCTGTTATTCACGTGGTGTTGTTATCGCTGATTGACTTTTTCGAAAAGCGAAAATCTGCTGCCTACTTGCGCGCACTGTTTAATAAGCAGGTGCTTCAATAAGCATGAAATAAATTATGCCATTAACGAGAAGGGAGCTTGCTGAGGTGAAATTTTTTTAATGAAATGCGTTTTTGTGAGGTACAAAAATTGTTAAGACCTCTTAAAACCTACAACACAAAGAAAACCCAGCCTTGGGCTGGAAAAATCTGTAGTAAAGAAAAAAAAATAAATAATAGTAAAAAACTATTGCAAGAATTAAAGAATAAAAAAATAAATAAAATGAATAAAAAAAATCAAAATAAAAAAAAAGAAATAAAAATAAAAAAAGGGTGTCTGTAAGTGCGGAGTGATGGGAGATCTTGGAGACAGCTTAGATCGGTGATGTAATCCATAGAACTCAATGAATGCTATACCCTTCTTGGAGCAAAACTTTACGTGAACTTCAGCCGTTTTATGGATCTAATTATTTAGACTTATTTATATCCTATTTCAACAAATATAAAAGAAAAAAGAATCTGCTCTGAATTGAATCAAATCGATAGCACGTAGTTGTTGAAAATCAAATAAATCCCTCTGAATTTAATATAGATTGGATAATTTTGACAAATTGTATAAGCCGCTTGGAAATCTATTTTATGATAGTTTTCACAAGATGAGGATTTGCGAATAGCTTTTGTTCCAACTCTAGGGTTTTCCGAGTAAAACTCAGCATGAATAAAAGATGCTCCTCTTCTAAAAGAGTAGTTCTCATTAACATGCTGACCTTTTCAATTGAATATCCCGTCCAGCTCTTGATACCCACTCTCATCAGCAGTCCGGCTGCTGAACTGAAAGTTCATCCTTCCTCTACCGGAAAAATGTTCAACAGCAAGCAGCTAGAATGCCAATTAAAAGCCAGGACAAGAGTTGTGAAAAGCGAAATTGCACGGAAAACCCTCATTCCCCTTCCCCGCTCTCACCACCCCCACACACAATTTCCCCGTGAATTGCTCTCCGCTCGTCAAATTACATCCGTTTTCGTCGAGTGCATCTCATCGTCGTCGTTTCCCATTCATTATGGATGTTGGTCACACAATTCCGGGCTTGGCTTCCCGCCTCCGCGTTCCCCAAGTTGAGCTTACCACCCACCCCCGATGATGATGATGCTGAAGTGTATACACTTCATTTGCTTTCGCTTTGATTTGTTGCCTGCTTCCGATTAACCTAGTTCCGTCACAAACGATGAGCGGGAGAAAGAGCCATCGCGCGCTCGGTTGATTTCGAGAATCCATCTTCTTGCCACAACCGATCCCGTTCACTATGCATAGGTACCTACTTCAAAGCAAGCTACCCCTGTGACACCGGTCGGTGGCGCGCCGCGCCAGCTGTGTCACCCGCCGCCGATCCAGTTCAATTTGGATGATATTGATTGTTTTTCCGTTTTTTTTTCTCTCTTCCTTCTCCGGCTCATTTTTCACAGGTGAAGCAGCCAGCCAGATACTGAACAAAGCGGAACCCCTCTTCATCACCCGGTCGGAAGCGTTCAAGTTTGCCGTCGGCGATACCATTGCCCTGCCCTGCGAAGTGTCCTCTCCCGGTAAGTATGACGTCATGCATTCACAATGACCTACGGTACACTAGGGGTAATGGAAAAGGGACCATAGCGTTTTTCAGGTACTGCTACACTCCCAAAATATAAATAAATAGGAAACGCTCATAAATAAAGTCACGCAATCATTGGCAATCAACAGTCACATAGAGATCAGCGTTGTAGATCCAGTTATACGACCACAATGTATACATTGTATATTGCTGAAGACCTGCAATGTAACCTTACAACAATCCCCACTGCTTGTCCGGTACAGAACATGTGGGTACAGGTAATGTGGGGTTAAAAATCGTCTTCAAAAAAAAAAAAATTAAAACCAGAGCTGCTCTTTCCACGACCTAAACAACATTCCCATGGTCGCCAAACCCTTCGTCGTTCTGAAACCACCGAGAAGCATTACTTCCGAGAGGGACTAGTGCACATCGCACCCTTAAGGTTAGCTGCGTAGCCTGCAGCAACGAACATCGATGACTCGATTTGGGGAGTTCAGCAAGGTAGTATGCTGGATCGGATGGAACCTTACGAGACTCCTGCGGTTAAGTGAAAGCACTTCCAACCCACATCCCGGGTCGTAAACTAGTACTCGATTCTGGAAGTAGCTTCCGAGAATCTTGTACAGGTACCAAGGTATCCCCAGACGCAAGAGCGCATCGGCAATAGTCGGCTAACTAGCGCTATTGAACACGCGTCCTTACATCCAGTCACTACTGCACAGTAGCGAATCCCCCTTCTCTTACGGTGGACCACTATCCCGGCAGTTTTTGTAACCGACAGAATAGAGTCTCCGGTCGACCTCCCCTTGCAGAAGCCGAAACGGTCGCTCAAGAGACAATTTAAACCCTCAGTGTGCCTCAACATGCTATTGAGGGTGATCTTTTCAAGTACCTTCCCCGCCGTGTTGATTAAGCATGTTGGTCTATATGCCGACGGGACTCCGGGTAGTATCCTCGCCTTTGGCCAGCCGCTTCAAAACCTCTGGGAAAACTCCCACGTCCAGGCACTTCTGCATGGCAGACCTGAACATCTCAGGAGCCCCAATAGCTATTTTTAAGTCCATGTCCGTCCGAACCTGGGGCCTTACCTACGCAAAGGGACTTTGCTATCCGGAAGTTCCAGATCGGTGACACTCTCCTCATCGCCAGCCACAGTCTCCAGCTGTCCTATGAAAGAAGGCCAAGAACTACGGTCATGACGTGGAAACAGCCCTTCGATGATACTCTCTAATATATCTGGAGACTGCTCTGTAGAAGCCATTACATCTCTCGTCTTGGCCATCACGATCTTGTAGGCATCATGTTTCCAGCTCATTATTATTTGAACCGAGTAGGTTTCGCTCACGGCGCAGTGCCTCCCTAAATACATCATCGTTTTAGTATGATGTCTTCCACCTACGAAGGTTTGGGCTTGGCCTCTTCCCGCTGCCTGCTGTCGTTGTAGTCAATACTGTAGTGAACCGCCAGGTGATCGCTGTGAGTGTAGCCATCATCTACTCTCCAAACTTCTTGTAAAGTCCTGGCCTTCAAAAGGTCAATAATCGACGCCACTCGGTTACGACTAAAGTTTCTCTTGGTACCGACATTAGACAGATCGACATCTAGCATGACCAGTGTCTCTAGCGGTTCTACCCCATTACCCCGAATGCCACTACCCCGAACGCCATTACCCCGAATGCCACTACCCCGAAAGCCATTACCCCGAATAGGCCATTACCCCAAAAGCCGTTACCCCGAATGGGCCATTACCCCGAACGCCACTACCCCGAATGGGCCACTACCCCGAACGCCATTACCTCGAAAGCATATTTTTAGATGGGTTATTCTGATGATGGGTATTTTATATTTTTATTAATTTAATAACATTACTGACAGCTTCAATACCAGAAGATATCATTGTAAAGAATAACCTTAAAACAAAATAATGGAATAATACGTATTAGAGATGATCTTGTATGAGATAGAGCTGTCAGCAAAGGTCCTTCAAATACTGGCTATCGATATTGGCTCATCAGGCCGAAAAGACATTTGGCCAAAGTATCACTAATAAGTCTAATGATCATTAGGCGAGATCAAATAAAACAAATTGCAAAATAGGCCCGGAAAGAACATTTTATAGTTAGAAAAAGGAAAAGAGTAGGAATAGACGATTTGGCAATAAAACTCTATAACAGTGTAACTTAAAAAAACATTCCTTATATGTGAAAAATGTGTTTGATAGGTACGCCGCCAATAAGGTCTGCAAGGATATTGTGGTAGAGTCTCGATGAATATTCGTGCACACTTCGCGCGCACCCGATTGTTCTCGTCTTATCCACTTTGTTGCGCATTCCTTTAGTCTCTCTGTTACCATGCACGCGTGCAGTTCATAGTCCTCCGCAGCGCGTGTGATATTAATCTTGATCTTATTAGGTCGTTACCACAAAATGGCGACGAGGATATAGAATCCTTGTGATGTGCAACATTATTAAGTGAAAAAAATAGAAGCGAAAATAAGAAAGAAATGGTGTGAAGATGTGCTTGCGTGGGGGAATGCAGGAAAAGTGAGCAATGTGATGCTCTGGCGTGATTAATCTAAATGTGATAATTTGAAAGGAGGAAAGTGTTCCTTTGAAAAAAATAGTTATCAAATACGTGTGAACGGCTTGCAGTTGATGTATGTTATGCAAACCAAACGGCCCGCCATGCGAAGGGAATGATTACATCGGCACAGTAATTTTTGCATCCGTTTCATTGTGCATTGTTTAAGTTGGTGCTGACGGTGAAACTATCAGCCGTTCAAGGTCACGCTATTGAATGAGCGCGAGAAAGCAGGTATGTCGTTCGATTCTTTTGTTGTGTCCTTGAGGGAGAAAGCTTGTTGCTCATGTGCAAATATTATGTAAAGTGCGTGAATAGTGTAGCGCAAGTATGACACTTCTGCGGCATATTGCTTCTGCAAATGCTCAGTCAATGCATTTAATGAGTCGTAGGCAAGTTTAAATACATTTTGATTTGCTTTGAAAAGTTGGGGTGAATTATTGAATAAAAAATCATTTAGAAAAGCATGTTGAGGTTCATTATAAATCCATTAATCGGTTTTGGGTTGGATCTTTGTCTATTATTAATTAATGATGTTATCCGCAAATATGGGATCGCTGCGTTCAATGCGTTGGACTGACATACAAAAAAAGCCTAACCGTGGTATACACAAATAACATTTGTGAATTACCAGTATTCATGGTGAGTCTATTCATTACAATGTGCAGCAGATTTTAACAAATGCAAACTATCGCATAACTTACGTGGTGCATCGTCTCGAACAAAATATCTAACAGAAGCCCGGTGCCTGCGTTTCCGGAAACATAGTCATGCCTAATGTGCTTCGATTTATGAAAAAGTAACAAAAGTGTACTGGTGCGATACGATGTAAAGTTATACCGCAGATAACAAATGTTTGTCGAAGAGCAAAACTTAACTCAAAACCTGTGTAATAATTGTAAAAACCATATACGTTGCTTAGTTCTGCCACTAGTTCTGCCATCTACCAATTGCAAGAAGTAATTGCTATCTATTAGAGGTTGTTTCCGTTTGTCATTTGCACGCAAACGATGTGAATACGTTCGCTGCGCCATCTCTGAACAGTTGCTAGATAGGTTTTCTTATTGAAATGACGATAGAAAGGGTGTACACACGTATGTTAGCATGAATGTCTGTTATCTGTGGTTATCTACATCTCTACTAACTTCCCATCGTTTGCCTTTTTAACGGATCATTCAAATATTCTGTAGTTCGCAAATCGCTCGCTCATGGCGCTCGCATAGTTTTTACTCCTGTTTGACGTTTGCTAACTACCGCCATCTACTCAGTGGGTTTGCGAACTACAGCGTTATTAGCATTGGGCGATTATGTTTTCATGACGATGATTTTTATTGCATTTTGTTCCAAGTGATACGTCTGTTTGTCTGTGCTTGATTTATCGATTTATTTATATTAAAAAAAAATGTGTAGTGACTTTCAAGTATCTGGCCTTATTCCAAAGTGGCACTACATACGCTCATGATGATGTAATTTAAAAGGAGACGTATAAAATTAAAGTTTTCGCGTCAAAGCAATGCTATATATCATGAGATTTTGATACATGGTTGTGTAGCAATAGACAACTATTGGTTTATATTAAACGGTACTTGTGAGTAAATGCGTTAAACATACAGTTTAGGAAAAAACGGAAAATGGATTTTGAACCGTAAGCATAATTGTAAAAAAAAAGGCTTTGCAAAATAAAGAACGCTGAAAAGATTTTCTCTCTCTCTCTCTCTAGCTCAGACCTTTTAACCCATAAAGCTGAAAAGGTTTGATGTTGCAGTTTTTAGCTACTCATGATTTCAATAAACGGATCTCAGCCACACTATTTTAAAGAGGAAAATAAGTGTGAGTAATCTTGGAGGATTAACTATTACATGCCATAGTTAATTGGAAGATAGTGCTTATTCCTTCGTGCTGTTGTATATTGTACAGTACGTTGAAAAAACCTCACCTATTAGCATTAGCGTGGTGCTGACAGTGGTGATCGACTGTGCGACTGACGGAAGGTAAAATGATGCGAGGGCGTTTGCACTTGAATGATGCGAAAGTATTTTCATAAATTCGCGCTCTTGGATGATGCGATAGTATTAGGTATTAAATGTTGTGAGAAAGTGATCTCATGAGTTATCGCTCTTGGATGCTGCGAGGATGTTTGTTCTTAAATAATGCGAGAATGTGATTTCATGAACTTGGCTCTTAAATGATGCAAGACTATTCTCCTAAATGATCGCTCTTGGATGATGCGATAGTGTTCGATTCCGAATGATAAGAAAAGATAATCTCATGAGTAACCGCTTTTAGATGATGCAAGTAGGAATGCTCTTAAATGATGCGAAAATTGTGCGAGAGTTTAATCACGTGGATCATTGCTCTTAAATGATGCGAAAATATTCTCATAAATGATCGCTCTTGGATGATGCGATGGTGTTCACTCTTGATGCGAGAATATGATCTCATGAATACTCGCTCTTGGATGATGCGACAGTCATAGCTCTTAAATGATGCGAACATATTTTCATAAATAATCGCTCTTGGATGATGCGGTAGTGATTGCTCTTAAATGATGCAAGATTGTGAATTCATAAGTTATCGCTCTTAAATATTGCGAAAATGTGCCAGTAAATTATTGCTCATGGACGATGCGAGAGTGCTCACCCCGTAATGTTGCTATAATATAGTCTCATGCATTATCGCTCTTCAATGATGCGATGTTATGATCTGATGAGCTACCAGTTCCAGATTATGCGAGAATCAGTACTGTTGGATTAATGGATGTGGTAGTGTCAATTAAAAAATGATTGTGCTAAAACCCTCAAAACCTAAAAGACTGCTGGATTGACGGTTTTTGGGTCATGCGAGTAAACGTGTTCAACTTCATCAAAAACAAATATCATTATATTCATTGAAACGAATCAATGAAAAGTTTCTCGTTCTTGGGAGATACGAAAAGTTTACTCATCGCTCTTAAATGTTGTATGTGTTGCAGTATTGATACATAAAAAAAATTAAAGGCTAAAAAGTTTATCATGATCGGAGTTTGTATTCTTTAGAATAAAAAAAAGGATCCTGAAATAAATGTATAAGCACTTCATAGCTCTTCTTTCACTGGTACCGTGAAACAGAAGACAAGGTGCCAACTTCAGCCAGGAAGTCGCACACATTTAATATTTACTAACACAAGAAAACAGGTAACACACATAACACCCAGTGGCCGTTTGAAGGAAAATTGTCCGCTACTGGAGCGGGAATCGATCCCACACTTCGAGGTCTTCTGTATGTCTCGACGACTAACGTTGCTAACTGTGCGACGACGAAGCCTTCTTTAACTTTAACAAATACCAATATCAATGGTAAAGTGTCGTTAATAAGGGGCTGTCCATTAATTACGTAAGGCTTTATAGGGGGAGGGGGGGTATGAGAAATCTTACGCGCCATACAAAATTGTTTGGGTTGTCATACAAAAAATCTTACAAGGGGGGGAGGGGGTGTCGAAAAATCGTATAAATTCCCTTACGTAATTAATGGACAGCCCCTAAAGTATTATTATAAAAATAAGAATGGTCATGGAAAGGGATCAACCTTCACCCATTATCAAGACAACTGTAGTTTATCGGATGTTTAATTTTTGAGAAAAAAAATTGTCATCAATAGAAATACGAAAGCAGCTAACGGGCCGTTATTGGAGTGGAAATACATTTCCCTTTATGTAAGTTTCCCTTAGCATAATAATTATAAGGTTTAGAAAACAAGTTATAAGTGTAACAACACCTGTAAAGATTTATAACACAATTTTATTCGGAAATAAAATTGTTATACGAAAGTCAATTGCTGAGAAATATGTATTCAGTTCCAGATAAGTGACTATTCTGCGATAAATAACGTTAATAATCAACGAAATAAATCAAAATAAATCCGATCAGTCGAAAAAATGATATTACTAATTTGTATCTGTAGATCAGGAATAATATTATGAAATTTGAAATTAAATCAAAAGGTGAAACTGTGCAATATTTATTTAGCTCGAAATAACAGGTTTTTGGTCATAAGTCGAGACTATTGATAATAACATATCCTCTAGGACATCATCATAAACAATTAAAACAATTATTTTTTTGTGGTTACGATACTCGTTTATCATGAGAAAAATATAGCAACATGACCCGTGATGTTCTTTGGGGTGGATTGTGTTCTTAAACTATTGCAGAATAGTTCACCGACGAGGGTAGTAAGTACATATAATTGATGATATCGAACTTTTGATCTAGTGTGTCTCAGAATCAAAAATCCAGATGTTCAACACATTTGAAATTTTGTATTGAAAAGCAACTCCATATTGTTTAGGTAATACATATCTAGCTGTCATCTGAGGATAGGCCTTTTACTATATTGCATGGTGATCGTGAAATTCGGAATTAGTTTCGTACTGTAATTTGGAAAGCGATCTTTAATGAATTTGCTGCTGTTCAACATAACATATTTGATGTCATTTATATTGGACCTTAGATTCATTGAGGCTGACATCGATAAGTCCGCTACATAACTAAAATGTTGTCTACTGAGAGATATTTTAGACCTCAGATTACAATTTATGCTTTTACCTCCATTATAGTGCAACTAAGTATTTGTATAAAACCTCTGATTGGGAGTTTATATTCATTTCATTGAACGTCGTCAAAAAAAAAAAACAAAATACTTTGAAGATCTAGAATATTGTTACTTTTAATAACTAAAAGATCTGAAATAAAGTTTAGGATAAACTTGTTAGAATCCCAAAATGGCCACCACAATGGACGACTTCGGCATCTACTCAATATTTGAAATTTGTGCGTCACAAGTTCTGATGCACTGTTGAAGTGGAATTTCAAGACGTTTGTCCTCAATAGTTTTGCTTCATCTAAATTTACACAAACCAAACAGTCAGAATTTGATTGTGTTTTTAATTATGGTATCCCAGAAAATATACGATAAATTATAAAATTTAGATGCTTAGAATTAAAGAATAAGGGAAGGATATAGTCATGTCTTTATGCGACGTTGAATGAATTGTCATGTAAGCATATAAACTTTAATATGATAGGGTTGTCACCAGATAAAATGAACATGCGTGCAGAATATATTCATAAGGGTATAAAGCTACACCATGAAGTAAACTGATACCGACTGCGTTCTTATATTGAAAAGTTTACCGATATGTGAGGTGTTGTGAACAGTAAACAGTTTAAACATGTTTTCATTAGTTGGCAAATAAAGTTTCAGTTGAATGCTAATTAAATCCTTGAAAATCGTTAGGCTAAACTTTGGAGTAAAAAAAAAGCTTCAAATTTAAACTTTTCTATAATTAACTTTTTATAGGGAAAAGGGGATGTGGTAGAGTCTCGATGAATATTCGTACACACTTCGCGCGCACCCGATTGTTCTCGTCTTATCCACTTTGTTGCGCATTCCTTTAGTCTCTCTGTTACCATGCACGCGTGCAGTTCATAGTCCTCCGCAGCGCGTGTGATATTAATCTTGATCTTATTAGGTCGTTACCACAGATATAACTAGAAAGAACAGCATATAAATTAAAGAAGAGCAAATCTCCTATGGGACCATTCATAAACTACGTAGACCGAATTTTGGTCACCTCGGTCCTCTCCCCCTCCTCATCGTAGAATTTTAAAAGACAATTACACCGTCTTCGGCCAGAGGCCGCATAGACTGTACATTACTAACATTAGACAATGGACAACACGTATAACACTCAGTGGCCCAGTGGAGTATTTTCTGTTTTGACGAAAAGTTTTCCTCGACCGGAGCGGGAATCGAACCCACACTCCGAGGCATGCGAGATACCTAAACGACTAACGCCGCTAACCGCTCGGCCACGAAGTCCACGATTTGTTCATACAAAAATTTGTAAATTTGTTAGACCCTCTCCTACTTACATAGTTTATGCACGGCCCCTATAGATAAATCTGCAAAGGGCAACATGGCTACCAAACAACTCTGTAACAATATAAGTCGAAAGAACAGCCCAACTTTAAAAGAAGGAAAAACACCAGATGGAATTAATAAAGATATATCGCCAATCAACCCGGTAACGACGTTACTTGAAAGAACAGCCTATAAATTGAAGAAGGGCAAATCTCATATACAGTAAGCAGCTTTCACTCCCAGTAAACTATATAAGTGCAGCTAAAAGAACAGCCTTTCATGAAAAGAAAAGCTACAGTTTAGTCGCCAGAAGAAAAAAATAGTTAATTTGGTCCAACGATGCTGGATCTACCTTGCTAAGTGAACTGAACTGAATATCTGAAATCCAGTCCAGTACTACAATCTTGAAAAAAATATTCAGAAAACAATTTTAGGACTTGATGTTCTGGAAACTGATCATCCAAATCAAAAGAAAACTAGTTGCCAGTTTGGCCGCAAATCAATTCTGAAATATTTTACTTGAAGGAACAGCCTATTATTTAAAGAAGAACAAATCCGCTATGGAGTTAGTTATTCGTCTGCAAATAAACTACGTAACACTCAAACTCGAAAGAACAGCTTCTGATAAAAAGAAGGAAACATTTCTATAAAGAAATTAACAGTTTGACTACCAAACAGCTCTGCAATAGTACACGGTTCGAAACTGCAAACTCAAAAGAACAGCCTATTTTTAAAAGAAGGCAAATATTTAAAGAAGTGTAGTTTGATAACAGCACAATCATTTGCCACCAGTTTACAATCGTGCTTGAGGCCAACCAACTTTAAAAAGAAGGGAAAATGTCAGTTTGAAATACTTTGTAGTTTTTATAGCCATAGCTATAAGTTCAAAAGAGCAGCTAGTTTAAGTTTTATTTTTATTGCGTTTGCTGCTTTCGTTTTCACGAACCTTACTTTTGCATGAAGCACAACATACGGAAACCTAAGGGAAACGGAACCTATCTGAAACAATGTGCTCCCATTGTCATGCTATCTAAAACGATGTAAATAAAAGCTATTTGATTTGTTTTTTATTTTTATATTTTTTTACTCGTTATAAAAAGAAAACGGGAAAAAATCGGTACCTAAATCGTCTGTTTAAGAATAGAATTAACATAGGGGCATAGGATGGAGAGAGTATTCATACCTACACTAGTTACTGATTACCCTTTTCTAACTTATAACCACCTTCATCAACTTCTAATCGGTCACCACTTTTTTCGTGACCTCCTGAACGATTCGTGGTAATGGCCCTTTCGGGGTAATGGCTTTCGGCGAAATGGCTTTCGGGGTAATGACCCATTCGGGGTAATGGCTTTCGGGGTAGTGGCCTATTCGGGGTAATGGCATTCGGGGTAGTGGCGTTCGGGGTAATGGGGTGGAGCCGTCTCTAGCAGGATCTGACCCCTTTGGTTCGTGTAATGGCTTCCCCATTCCTCCACCCAGGCATTGAAGTCACTCGCTATTACCACCGGCCTTCGCCCTGTCAGCACGGTCCAGCATCTACGTAAACAGATCGATCGACCATCGCGGAAGCACATAGCTGCTACAAAAAATACTCTGTTTACTTTAGCGATTACGAAGCCCTCTTAGGGCTCCTGGACGGTGTATTTACTCGTCGTCCATATCGCCTCAGATTTTTAATTACCATTAGGGTTCATTCAAATATTATGTAACGAAAAATAGACGCGTAACAAAATTTGTATGGGTAGTTTTGAAATTTTGTATGAACCCTTACCAACGGCAACTCGGTTTAAGTCTGCTATGAAGGCGATATCCGTCCCCAACTCAGAAACCGTCTGACAAAGCAGTTGCTGAGCTGCGTCACAGTTCAGGTTGGGGTTCAGCTACGTTACCTGCACTTTAATTTGTTCACTGAAGCTTTCTTGAAGGTTGGACACCTTTGACCACCCGTTGGATGCCTGTTGTTCACGGATTTCCCGGTACAAATCAGACAAATGGGTGGACTCGTGCAGCCTTGTGCCTTATGGCCTTCGGCGCCGCATCTCCTACGCAGTTTGCTACTATCCCTTGCAGTCCCTTGACTTGGGTCGTGGTTTCAGACACCAGAATCAAACCTCCGGTGCTCGTGTAAGGTCAGATGACATACACAACAGCCTTCCTTGATCCTCCCTATTATCAAGGCTACCTGTGTCCCTGTCGGGCCCTTCCGTAGCCGTGACGCGCTCTTCCGCTTCGGTGACCTCGTCTAGGTTTTTCACCTTCAGAGTTGCCTCTGCTGTAAAAGCCCCCACCTCTACCCCTTCGCCAAGGACCCCTTCCGTCAAGCTTTTGTAGGCGGCGTCCTTGCGTTCCTTGTCGCGCTTCAGCTCTAGGATCATTTCACCCGTACGGGTACGTCTGATACTGCGTGATCCATAATCCTGCTTCCCAAGTAACACACTTGTCACAGAAGAGGCGCAGGTTTTTGTTGCGCAGAAGTCACTGTGACTTACTTCCAGCAAGTTAGTGACTCTTCTGTGACAAGTGTGTTACTTGGGTTGGCATCGTCTTTCGACTTACGAAGTCGCAACAGGGCCGTTTTCAGGTCCTTACTAATGTTCGACATCGCTGCTCAGCCACCTTGATCGCGAACAGCCCTTCTCGCTTTTGGTTGATGGTGCCTCAGAAGGCGTTTCTCTTGGATTTCTAAGATTTTTCGGATTCATTGTAGCTGATCTAATCATTTGATCGTTACACCGAAGCCACAGCGTCGTAACTGGGAAACTCGTTTGCACTGATCGAAAAAATCACTTCAGCGTTAGGGTAGACAGTAGGGTAGAGGGTAGCATTGAAGGTAGGGTAGAGGTTTGCTTGCCACATGCGGGGAGGACACAACTCCGGATAATTTGTCCCAGAGGATGTGTAGGGATGAGGATAGCTGGAACGCCGTTTCAACGGCTATCACTCATATCGTCTGGGAGCTACATAGGAGGTGGCGCGTGAACTCAGAGAATGGCTAGTTCATATGCGGTACCAGAGGTGGTCCAGGGGTTCGGAGTCGGCTTCGTAATTCATACCGGTGCCCTGCGGTCGAGATCGACCCTTATAGCGATTAAGTGGCCGCGGAGAGTAAGTCCCGGTAGCGGTGCTGTCGTGGCGTCGGTCTACTGGGTTGGATCCGAGCCGCGGTTGGAAAGGGGTCACCGGCAAGGGCATTCCTGTTAGGGTGTCTGTTGAGCAGGTTTTCCCTCCTATGGTTTAGAAGGATAAAAAGAGGGTTGGGGTAGGGGTTATGGTTGTGGGTTAGGTTAGAGAGTTAGGCAGAGGATAGCATGAAGATATAGGATAGAGTAGAGGTGGCTAAGGTAGAGGCTGGGTATATATATGGTAGGGTGGACGGTAGGATGGAGGGTTATGCAGAGGGTATGATAAAGGTTTTGAACAGATGGTGGCAGATAAAGTGGAAAATAAGGTAGAAGAGGGTAGGGTAGAGGATAAGGTGGACGGTACGATCAAGAGTTAGGATACAGTTTGAGTAGACGGTTTGGATAGTGGCCATGGAAGATGGTACGGGGAATGGTACAGTGGATACCCTAGCATCCACAGCAAAAAAATATATAAAAATTACATCCGACGTAAACAAAATTATTACATATATAAATTTATATTTCATTTCACTGAATTTTACACTACATAATTTATTGTATGCAATGCAAATGTAAACTTCATACTAAGAGCATGCTGGTAATCTTTATACTGAAAATGTATGCAATATGGAAGGTTCCATTTGTAACGAGTTCAAGCAACATTTTTTAAATGAATCATTTCATTTTCTCAAGATACCATCAGCTGTTCTTTCCGGGGTTTATTCAAGGATTCCTCTCGAGATTCTTCCCAGGTTTCCTCTCGGAATTCCTCTAGATGTTCCTTCCGGACTTTCAGTAGGGATTCCTTCTGAGATCCCGTCAGGGGCTTCTGTAGGTAGAGGGCTCTTTTAGGATTCCTTCCAAGATTTTATAAAAGATACCTTTAAAGATTCCTGCAGGGATTCCTACAGAATTGGAATATAAAAGAACATAGATTTCCAAGATTTCTGCTGGTCATTCTGGGACGGATGCTATTAGTTACTTGTGCAGGAATTCTTTTAAAGAGATTTCTTCAATACCTAATACCTTCTGAAATCTCTTCTATGATTCTTCCAATAATAACTGCTTAGTTTTCACCCGGGATTTCTATCGTGATTCTTCAAAGGATTCGATCAGACGTTATCTTCGGTATTTTCCCAGGAATAACTTCAGGAATTTCTACTAGGATTGCTTTAGAAAATCCTGAAAGGATTCATGCAGGTATTCTTGCCAGAATTCCTTCGGGGATTCCAGCTGGGATTAGTTTACGGTTCTCTTTTTCTTCTTCCTGGTATTTTTTCAATGATTTCTGCCGATATAAATTCAGAGAATCCTTGTGGAATTCTTGCAGGTATACGTGCCGGGATTTTTGGTAGTATTTCTTGAAAGATTCTTCCTGGATTTAGTAGGGGTTTTCTCTCGGGATTCCCCCGGGATCTATCTAGTAATTCCTCCAGGGATTCCTTCTTTGGTTATTTCAGTGACTCCTGTCGAGCTTCCAGCCGAGATTCTTTTCGAGATATCTCCTGGATTTCTTCTGGTATTTCTACCGGGACGGGATTTAATTGGTAGTTTCTCCAAAGTTCCCACCCAGATATAAACCCTAGAGTTATCTAACAATAAGAAATAGATGGATATAAGGAGAGACAATTGGGAATGCAGTGCATTTCTACATCGTCAAATAGAAAATATTTTATCACTTTCGTTCAAATATAACGCAACGAACACTTTATAAATTTTAAACGTTCGAAGTTGTAACGTGGGGATTACAACTTTGATATGGCAAATTTTGAAATATAATATGAAGTATGACACTGTTGCTGACCTTCTCCCTCCTCTAAAAGCGTTACGTAGTTTATGAAGAATCTCTGAGTGATTCCAATAGAAGAAGAAGGAGAACTATAACAGAGCGTGAGTTAGAACTAATAAGAGTGGGAGAGTAAAAGAAAAATTGAGAAAGAGGGAGAAAAGGACTCTTTTCACATAGATATCTTTACTAAACCATCATGTCATCTGACAGTCACTGTCTTATTCATCTAGAGTAGCTCTTTTCAAAGGCATTATATCTTAATGGATCAGATAGTATAGAAGTTGTGCTAAAATAGAGCTTGAAAAAAATATCAGATAATGAGGACCCATTTTGAACATTTTTTGGTACTACACCATAGAATTCTATATTTTTGGGAAATCATGTGTATTATATTGGAATTTTTTATGAAGATTTTTCAAACACCTTTGGCGTTAATTGGTTAATCATTATTACAAATCATCAACCCACATTTTAATAAATCGAAATTGTCAATCAAAGCAATACAAATCTTCACCATTTGATCATGATTAATCGCATTACCGATAATACCGTCCCTACACAGTTATGGATCACACACAGTAACGGATCACTTTGATGTTCAAAGTCGAATATCTTGCTCAAACATAGGGGCATTTGGTAAACAGTGAAATATTCTTCGAATGAGTGTAATCAGTTTCGTACCTTTTAATTCCGCCCTAATTGCTTATTCATTGACAGATACGCGTATTTCGACTTCCACTTGTAATCTTCTTCAGTGTCAGTTATCCACTAAGAAGGTGTCAAAGGATCAGGACTGTTCAATTTATAAAACGGACAACTTGCTTGTGCGATATCTTTTTATTTTTCAATAAAATCATTATCATTTTTTTGCATAACTTTTTATAGCTATTCTCAAATGTAGGAAAAATATAACATTAATCAAAATGTTCTTTATTGTGTAACTGAAGCGTTTTTCGTGAAACATCAATAAAAACCCATTTCTCAAAATTCGACATAACTTTCCACATACTTAACATGTACATTTTCATGGAGTTTATAATGTATTGGAATTTTATACTATTCTACTAAAGGTTAAGCTCAATAGTTGGTAAGTAATAATGCACCAAGCCCCCTCCAGATTGATATAGTGAGTTGACTTGTTTTCATAGAAATTATTGAAAAATATTTTTTCAAGTCCTGTGTTGCAATAGCACAACCGATAAGTCTAAACATTTGTCCAGAGTAGTAGAATTTTGTTTTCTGAATGATACAGAAAAAAAATTACTTTTAAATGCATTCTTCATCAAAAATTTAATCCATAAAGATGGTCATAGTAAAAAATTGCATAATTTTTGCTTCATTGATGCAGATTTTCCGACTCTAGCGAAACTTGTAATTACTTATTTTCAACAAAGTTGGTCCTATAGTATTGTGCACCTTATTTAATAATAATCGGATGTAACGTTTCTTTTTCCACCATCACTGTTATACAAAATTTGCATTAGGTTGCATTATTATTTGGAACAACCTTCAAAGAACGAAACTGACTGGATTACTGTACCTGTAATGGCGCACAGTAACCAAACCAGCAATGCTATTAAGAAGCAGTTTCCTGCATTTAAAACCACATTATTCCTACTTTCGACTGCATGCATACAAAAATTGTTTATTTAATATTTCCATGCCCTTTTTGCTTTACAATTGAATTTTATTCAAAAAATCGAATCTTACTTGAGACTTTAATATCTCAACAACTAATCATCCAATTGAGTTTAAATTTCGCCAGAATGTTTATTACTCATGCTGCAGCAGCATGGCACACACTTTTCTGATATTCAAATCGATATACCATATGTGAACAGCAATGTTATACATATTTTCAATTTTCAGCAATCGAAAAAGTCACCTCATTTAACACAAGCCGATTTTCTATAAAATTAAACTATTTTTATTTGATTCAAAAATTATTACTATAATGAATGATGATGTACTGAACAATGAAGCAAGGGTGGGTTAATTTGAACTACGCGTTTTGTTTTTATAGCCTTGTAAAGTTGTCCGTTTTATAAATTGAACAGTCCTTAAGCAATTAGGACGGAATTAAAAGGTACGAAACTGATTACACTCATTCGAAGAGGGTATTCTGCTTAGATGGTTCGAAAAGTCGGTACAAAAGAGAGTGAAATATTCCTTTTAACTTTTCCCATTATACCTGCTTCAAATGGTTCGGTAATCAAAAGTTCGAATCAAGACGTAGCCAATGGTGCTTTCAAAGTCGTAGTTTTTGTTATTTTATATGGATTTTTTGAGGTCAAAAATACCACTAAGTGATCCATGACTGCGTTGTGTACCCAAGCAACACACATGTTATAATAGAGTTACGACAGCGCAAGTTTTGGTTATATAGAAGTTTATTTTACGTAATTCTAACATTGTGTTGAAATAACGTAAAATAAACTTCTATACAACCAAAACTTGCGCTGTCGTAACTTTTATATAACATGTGTGTTACTTGGGTACCCACGGTAATTTCCAAATTATACATACTATGGGTTGTCACTTTTGTCGAAACATTTAAAAAAGCGTTTTTGTGTTATTTTATTGGTGCATTTGAAAATATTTGCAATTTAAATGTTATGTCTTCATTTGAAAAGAATCAACATTTACTATCCACTAAGTACTTACAAAACATGACAAAATTATTTGGCACCATTTGTATTCCGCAGAGTGTACACTCCCAAAGGGGAGTGGGAAGAAATGAGCTCAAAATTCGAAGCTAAATGCCACCGGTATATTTGACTGTGTGACCTTTGGATCGATTTCGGCTACGGCTAATGACTGTGGAGGTTACTTTGAAGGACATGTCTGTTGACATGCTACTCTCACCCGTTCTCAGGGGAACACATTATTGATTGATTTCTACAGTTTCCCACTCCATCTCTGGCCTGTAGTGTTTACTGTTGATAATGGATGCCACAGAAGCAAACGGGACGATTGCTCATCTTGTTTCACGGAAACAAGTTTGACGTTCGAGTACCAGTACTGTGAAAGTTGGAGCTGCAGCCGCATTGCGTCAATAAGAATAGCTTCTATGTTATGCTATATGTATGCAGTTACCGTTGAAGAAGTGGATAACAACTTATTGAACTCAGTGCAAAATAACTCAGGTGGGATTACCAATATAATATAGCCAATGCAATGGTGTCCCAATCAGAAAGTTACATATATTTTCAACTCCGACTAGAATATCTTAATAAACCGATTGATAATCATTTTTGTATTCGTAATCGACATGTATTGTTATTACTCATCATTGGCGTAGCTAGCTTTTTCTTTTCTCTTACTCACTCTCCTAAACAAACACAAGTAAGAGCGGGATGCAAGAGGGGGCCTGTGCCCCCTCTTTCATCCTTCTTTCTCTCGTGTTTGTTTACGAGAGTGAGTGAGAAAAAAGAAAAAGCTAGCTACGTCAATGTTACTCATGGATGTGAAAGGATCGTGTTAAATTAAAGTTATTCAATTTTTAAATTTCATGTCATTTACTCTCTTTTTGCAGTTTCGGCATGTGTTGGCAGCCGTTATTTTTTTTATATTTAGTGGCCCCATTTTCATTCTTTCGAAAACAAAGCTAATATGCGCCATTTGTTTAGTTTTTTTTTTATTTTAGTATTTTTTGTTAGGCGTGAGCATGCATGATAACAAAAGGAAAGGAAGGAATTGGTGCTTCAATCGTCTGCTTTTGGAACAGGCTGAACATGGGGGCATTGGCTGAAGAAGGGTGCACACACCCTACTTAAAAAAGTTGACAAGTTAATCTTCCTACTGCATCACGTTGGGATCAGCTCGCTAATGTAGTGTACGGTTTGGGTCAAAATTCATCATAATGCGAAAGGAGGTTGAAAAAAATAGAACTCTATCGCCCCTACCTCTTCCGAGAATTCATGATTTCGCCAAATTTACCAAAGCCCCCGTTCACTTTCGTGACAGCTTTATATAATCAGTCAAAAAGTAAGGACAAACCATCAGTAACAAGCTGCTACCAATCAAAAAGCCCACCTAGCCTAGCCGAGCAATGGTGTTTATCCATATTCATCAATTCGCCAGTTCCACCGAGGACAAGCCTTTTCCAGAAACAATGGCTCACAATCAATCAATCCGGTCGGCAACTAACGTCAAAAATCGTAAATGAGCCAATTTCAGTGGAACCTTTTTGCTCCGATATCCTACGTCGAGAGAAAAAAAACCCCCGTCGGATCTCCAGCGGTACAAGTCAGGCCAAATTCGATTCCTATGTTTGTCATCAGCAGAAGGTCATCATTGGTAGGTACTAACGAAAAAAAGCAGTCCTAGGTCGGTCGGTCCTAGGACCTTTCACATTTCTCTTTGTTCTGCAGCAAAATCGCGTCGTCGTAAAGCTCCATGCAACAGCAATCCATCGATTCTCTCTGGTTGTTGTCGTCGTCGTCCGTCGTTGCCGTTGTCGTCACAGATCTCATCATCATTGTCCGTTAGTTGATGATCTTGTTTTTGTGCTAGCATGCTTTGAATCGAACTCGGATGGT
Source organism: Aedes albopictus (assembly GCF_035046485.1). Taxonomy (NCBI): domain Eukaryota; kingdom Metazoa; phylum Arthropoda; class Insecta; order Diptera; family Culicidae; genus Aedes; species Aedes albopictus. Next base: position 52,039,672 of record NC_085138.1, on the reverse strand, counting down.
CCCGACTCCCGACGTACGCTATGCAGCACAGTTTTCTGATTGCGTAATGCAGAGCTCGTGGTTCGGCTTGGTTGGTGCAATTATTGCTCCGCAATGGAGCTCGAAAGAGTTTCAACGAATGCAAACGGATGAAGGTTATGCGTTCCATTAGGTGGATTAGTCAAATGAAGGATTTGAGGAGCTAGTAGCAGGGAAATCCCGAGCAGAGGAAGATAAGCAAAAGCAAATATCGTGTAAAAAATCAAGCTGTGAGTCAATTTTGCGAAAGGCTAAAATATAAACGACTCATAAGAAAGTGATCATTCTTCATAAATAATTCCAAAAGTGCCAGTGAAGAAACAGGGGTGTAAGCAGTCATAAATTACAAAAGTTCCATAAACAAATAAAAAAGTGCATAAATAAATCAAAAGTTTCCATAAATAATTGATTTTTGAGCAATTAAAAAAGTCAAAAATGCAATGAATAAATCAACTGTTGCAATAAAAAAAGCCATTTTTCCCACCAAATAACTTCGAATTTTCCATAAATAAATCCGATTTTTCCATAATAAATTAGAAAATTCACAATAAAAAAATATCGAAAAAGCAATAAATAATTTAAAAAGTGCAATAAATGAAAAAATAAATTATCAATAAATGTCAAAAAACGAGCAATAAACGTAAATGCATTTTGAGCCAAAAAAACACAGACCATGCGGCGAAGCCGCATAGAGGATTGAAGAACTGAGGCGACAGAAGGCCGCCAAAGTTTCCGATATCCGATGCACCGCAACTGAATCGTTTCGGCTCTAGGCAAACCACAGATCCAAGAATTTGCCCGGTATAATGCAAACATAGATGTTATCCTTTTTTTAGGTCCGACGAGCGATAGCGAGTTCGGACAGCAAGCGATTGCTCGGTAAATTGCAATCATAGTTAGGCAGGCTTTTCAGTCGTTACAGTCATATAAGTGCGATTCAGCATTTCACTTTTTCATACTTTCCTGCATTTGTTTTTCATGGGTAATTTAGTCATTTTTTATTGCATTTTTTGAAATTTTTATTGCTTTTTCGATATTTTTTTATTGTGAATTTTCTAATTTATTATGGAAAAATCGGATTTATTTATGGAAAATTCGAAGTTATTTGGTGGGAAAAATGGCTTTTTTTATTGCAACAGTTGATTTATTCATTGCATTTTTGACTTTTTTAATTGCTCAAAAATCAATTATTTATGGAAACTTTTGATTTATTTATGCATTTTTTTATTTGTTTATGGAACTTTTGTAATTTATTACTGCTTACACCCCTGTTTCTTCACTGGGACTTTTCGAATTATTTATGGGAAATTTTGTATTTATTATGGAACGTTTAATTGTCTGCGCGAAATGAGCTGAACTTGTGAAAATCATGCAATTAGTTATACATTATTTGAAGGTCGTTTCATAAGTTAATTGTTATGGAAATCGTATCACGATCAGTCAAATGGAGTGTGCTAATGGCTCAAGGATGTACACCAGCAAGTACCTTCAGACTCATGCTTGCTATCGTACCACAGATTGGGGGGTTCCTTACAAACCGACGGACCTGTCATCATTGACCGGCGTAAATAGTGCTTGAAACGATCTGATGACCATCAATTCGAACAGAAACCGATATTCTTCTTGCTGTGAAAAGACTTCTACGGATTGTTTACCGTCGATAATTGCTTAGGCGTTTTTCCTGCAGTCCCTTAGAGAGGTTGCAGTTGATGTAGATAGATGAAAGTTGATGAGCTGATGGAAATAAAAGCCACGATCGACATGTGATCACCACCACGGGAATCCTGAATAACCCTCTATGTGCACCATAGCGATAGTGAGCTCGAGCAGATTGCGAAGTCTAATCGGCTGTCTCTAGGACTAACATATTTGGCTGGAGGTGCAATTTGCGTATCTTCCCCGATGTTCACAATTTATTGTCATGCTTTTGAGGTCTGATAGAAGTCTACGCTCTAGAGACATTTTGAAATTTTTGTATGGGCGAAAGTATACGAGGGGGGAAGAGATAGGTCTGAGATGACCATAATGTGATCCACGTGATTTTATAAACAGACCCTTACGAAGCTCCCGTGGCAGTAATGGCATCTGTAAACTATATTTTCAGTGCAGGAAGTAGAGGCGCAATACGAGATGAACCAGCCGAGGGCTGAAAATCTCGATAATAAAGAAAAATAATAATAATAATAAGAGGCGCAATCACAGCCTTGCATTATCGCCTCGCAAGTCAAAGACTCAGCGGTATCCTTCTCCGACATCTCAACCTGGTGCCAAAATCCCATTAGCCTGTTTATAATCACCACAGGTGACCTGCAACTTACTTTTTTTATGTGTATTTTAACATAACGCTAATTCTACACTTCGCAACTTACTTCCATCAACTATGTGTTGAAACGAGCAGATTTGGTGAAAATCCGTCGTTTCAAATAGTAGCGTTAGCCATCTCACGCCTGTGAGGTAGGCAACAGTAAGATAGGAAAAAGTGCTCGAATTCATAGTCTATATGTGTGTGTTTAGAGATTAATATGATAGTTGGTGACGCAAGTTGATCAACAGGAAACCCTAAGAAATGTTATTTAGAATGCAAGAAAATTTTTACTTATTAAACTAGAATCAAGAAAGAAAACGGAAACCCTCGAATTAACTATTGAATAAAACTAAATGAATAGAGGATAACTTTCTTGGTCAACCGGGAACGATCCATCGATCTTTCCCTTTTGGACCGCCAAGCAGTAAAGTTATCTAAAACTGAGATTTAGTGCAAAGAGGAAGTGTTTCTAAAATAATAACCAATACAAGTATTTAACAAAATATTATAAGAAGAGTGAGTGAAATTTTAACGTGAAGAATTCATTACTATTTTCAGATAAATCAATTAGATTTTATTCATTAAATGAAAATCGTGAGTCGTGCATTTCAAATTGTTATTAAAAGTAAGTTATTTACATGCAAATAAGTCCTAAAGAGAAAATTCAAATCTAAATGAAAAATTTATTATCAAACCTAGAGTGCAGAAATATTTAGGAAGTGAGTCGAAGGCAGAAAAACCGGGATTATTGAAGTGAGGAAAGCAGGTAAATTGGTGAAGTTCAATGCAAAAGTGTGTGCTGGGTTCTAAGAGTTTTGTTTTCTACAGTGGCCACAACCCGGTGGCATCCACCGTTGGGATAATCGGTGTGAGATTGGTGCAAGAAGAACCCGTGGGTAATTATCAGTGGTCGCATACCCCGCACATAACGGAAGCGAGTGGATTGGTGCTTGGTACACGGCGAGGTTACCCCGGGTGTACCTATCGTCTCGTGGCTTCGGGCCACTATAGGTACGTCTGGAGCGCGTTGGCCATCGGAGTGTAAGCTTGGCCCCCACCGTGAATCACATCCGCTACACGTAATTGTCCGTCGAGTGGGAGTGTCCATTAAAGGGAAAGAATCCCAACGCCAGCGTAACCGCCAGACTCACGTTCCGACGATCTGCCAATCGGAGTGTACCCACCGACTTTCCAGGGAACGGATACGACCCGCGGCGCAGCGAACGTTATCGTTGTGTCCGTGCATGCTGCTCTACCACCCCTCATCGTTAGAGCAAGGTAAACAACCACCCGTCTCCACCATTTCCACCCCTCACGGGCCTTAGCCGTGCATCAGTGTGTGAGTAACCAACGGCCGCCAGACGAACCACACACGCCGGTCTCGATCGTAAAGTGCTTCGTGATCGAGCTGGCACACAGCAATCATCTCGTCGGGATCAACCTATCCCCCCCATTTCCCCGGACGGGGACTGTTCGAGGTCGGTATGCGTCGTCCAACCGTAAGTACACGAACCCAGAAAACAACAACACACACGAAAAACCACGAGGATCAGTAGGGAAACACAAAGTGTATTAGTAGGGGAAGAACGAAAAGTAGGGGGTTAGAACGACTCACGGAAGACACACGAACAGGGTAGTGACGTCACAGCTAGGGAGTGAGTGATTATCGGTGATGTTCGGTACCGTTGGCCAGCGTAAGCTCCGGGAGAACTGCCGATAGCCGCTCAGTGGCCAGCTAGCTTTAATAGGAGGAAGGTCAGGGCATTGTAGATGATTTTTTTTTAATGCAAAGCAAATACGATGAATTTTTTAAACGTTAAAATCGATCGATTCTTTTCACTTAGACCGTTTTAAAATTTCAATAAACTTTTCTCCCTGCTACTAAATTATCTTTTTAACCTTAAATAATCTCGAGAATTACCTAATACTGAATTGGAAGTGAAAAGTTTTTGGGAATATAGGACTTTGGATTTTGGGGAATACGGATTGGTTGGCGGGTAGGAATTGGAGGTGGATTCTGTTAGTGGGCACTGACGTTGCTAGCTGGGCACTTGGAAACTGGAGCTCTTGGTAGACGACTTCGTCGTCTGGCGCTAAAACCAAGAATTTAAGGACCCCTAGCAGGATCCTCCTTACAGTGTATGACGATAACAGGTTCAGGTTACCAAGAATCTAACGCTTAGTTAGATTCTTGGTAATCTGAACGGTGTTCAAAAGTTTGCCTTTCGGTCGAACTAAAACAACATATGGTCCGAAAAAGTCGTGAGGGTAGGCTTTAAGTTGGGAAGACGTCTGATTTATTACTGGTGTCTATTGAAAAAGCATCAGATTTATAGGTCCTTGGTTTGCTGCCCCTGAGTCTGCCTCTTCTGCGGTGTCCTGCCAGAATCCAGTCTAGTACTTGCAGATTTCGTCTCCGCTGTTTCGTAGTGTATAGCTGACCCACCTCTATTTGCATTCTCGAATTTCTGTTGATATTGGTTTCTGCTGGCATTATCGATGGAGCTCCGTATTTGGGATTCATTTGTGAGGTTACCAATCCCGCATTAAAAACCGAACACAACGAAAAACCTGCAGCTTCTTGTCTCTGCTGACTTGCACCCGATAGGTTTTTTACAGCAGCACAGATTTCACGTTGGAATTGAGAATTTGAATTTTGAAACGTTGAATAATCTGATTGGATTTTCGCTCGTAAACTCGGAAAGTTGCCCTACCACTTTTTTATGTTTGCTCGTATAACGATCTTGGTATCGCAGTCTGACGCTATCTGGCTGCCAAGATATTGAAAGTTTTCGATCTTCTCCACTGCTTGCTCAGCTGCTGTTAAAGGGATCATTCGTGTTAATACCCAATGATTTTGTCTTGTTCATGTGCTTCGGCCAGGTCGTTGATTTTATAATGCATGCTCTGTGTGACGTTGGACTAGTACGGAAATATCATCGGCCAAATCAAAGTCGCTCGGATGATCCACAGGGATGGGCTGCCAACCTAAGTGGCACACATGTTCTACAAAATTGTATGCGACTCTTCTTCTTCTTCTTCTTCTTCTTCTTTATGGCTCGACGTTCGCATTGGAACTTGGCCTGCCTATCTTCAACTTAGTGTTCTTACAGCACTTCCACAGTTATTAATTGAAGGGCTTTCTTTGCCTGTTATTGCATGAATTTGTATATTGTGAGGCATGCACAATGATACACTATGCCCAGGGAGTCGAGAAAATTTTATATACAACTCATGTATGACTGAATATTATCATATATGTCTTACATATGCTTTTCTAGAACATGTGTGCTACTAGAAAAAGTAGCCCACGATTTCGTGCACGGTCAATCAACAGACACCCCCACCCACCCGATTATGATGAGGAAAAGTAGTGATGACAGTAAAGATCATTGTCTCACACCAGTGACTTCCAGGATTGGGTCGGACAAAGCTCCGCTATACAGGACTCGGCATGTTAACCCGCGTACTGCGCCTTGATGAGGTTGACGATTTTATCTGAAATTACTATGCGGCTCTGAGACGATGTTCGTGGTTCAGACGATGGAAAGCTTTTTCGTAGTCATTGAATACCAAATAGAAGGTATCTTGGAATTCGATGACCTGCTCCAGGATGATACAACCGAAGAAGGTGACAATATGGCCCACACATGATCTTCTGGCTGCTGCCGTTTATCTTATGCTGTATCCGATTTAGTATAATTTTGCATAGTACTTTGAGAACAATATGCACTGTAACATAATACCACGGCAGTTGTCCCACACAGTCAGATTTCCCTTCTTGAGGACCTTCACTAAGACACATGTACATTATTTGTGGACGCCCTGAATCCAGTCGGCCGGAGAAGTCGCTGTGTATTACAGAATACACCCGAACCTCCATTTAGGTAACCAGTCGGGGCTGCCTAAACAGAATTTTTACCTAAATGGATTCATTGCCTAAATGGATTCAGCTTATTACCTATGAGTTTTGAGTGGGGCAAGTGGCTTGCAGATGCAAAGGGGAAGAGATCAAGTCTTTCAGATGTAAAGGGGGATGGTCTGAGAGATTTCAAAGGAATTGAGAGGGGGGAGGAGGTGTCAGAGACGTTTCCAGGTGTTTCAAGAGGTTTCAGAGGGCTTGGTTTGATATGCTCTAAGGTGAACTTCACGGGAGTTTAGGAGGCGTTCCAAAGCGTTTCAAGGCGTTTCAGGGCGTTTCATTGCCTTTCAGGAGGTTTAAGAATGCCTTCAGAGGGTCGCAGGTTAATTTGACGGAGGTTTAATAGGGATTTTAGAGGCGTTCCAAAGCGTTTCAAGGCGTCCCATGGCGTTTTAATGCGTTTTAGCAGGTTTAATGGGGGCTTAATGGGGCTTCAGAGGCTCGCATGTGAAAGAGGTTTCAGAGGCGTTTCAAAGCGTTTCAATGTGTTTCAGGGCATTTCAGAAGCTTTCCGATGAATTTGAGGGGGCTTAAGGGGTTCGCAGGTGAATTTCACGGAGGTTTCATGAGGGTTTCAGAGTCGTTTCAAAGCGTTTCAAGGCATCTAAATTTACGCAATTTTCGTCTATTACGTAAATATCTTAGAGGCAACCAAATACGTTAGTAGATCCGATGACTCATACTCATGGAAGTTCTTGCATATCCTCAAACTGACAATGAACTCACTACTTGATAGCACATAGCTACATGAGGTTGTGTAACCATAAATTTCATTCATAATGCTCCAATAGATCAATGATTACACTTTCAGATCATATGGCCTTAACTCCAGGATATTCTCGGATACTCCTATACAATCATAGAACCCACCACTTGATAGAACATAGATGCCTGGGGCTGTGTGAGTATAAACCTCATTCTTATCTTATATACAACTAGTAGCCCTCGTAGATTCGTTGACCTATACTCAAGGGAGTTCTCGGAAAACCTTAAAGAATCAATGGCAGATCCGATGACCTATACGCAAGGAAGCTCTTGGAGATCCTCAAACTGACAAAGAACTCACTACTTGACAATACATAGCAACATGAGGTTGTGTAAGCAATTATTTCGTTCATAATGCCCCAATAGATTACTGATTACGCTTGCCCAAACTCTAGGGAGTTCTCGGATACTCTCAAACTTTTAACCCTTAAACACTCCGTAAACGTTCCTTAACTCTAAGTTCTGCTTTTTTTTTTCTTAAACCGACTTTATCTGTAATCTAAAGTACTCCAACTGTTAAGAACACAATCAAATTCCATTTAGGTAACGTAACTTAAATGGAGGGACCTAAATAGATTTTACCTAAATGGATCCTACCTAAACAGAGGTTCAACGTTTGAATACCTAACCTAGAGCCAAATACCATCTCGTATTTGGCTGCTCTAGTTCTTGCCCGCTCTATCGCAGCCGTTGCTGCTCTGCGCTCTCCAATCTTTCGCCAGGTTGCATCAATGATCCGCTCTTTTTGCTGAGTGCGTGAGTGACCGTCCACTACTGGTGGGTTTCACAGACGTTACAGAGGCATTTCCAGGTGTTTTGGAGGAGCTCAAGTGCGTCCAGGTGACCAGCGCCCAAGGGAGTTTTCGATGATTTCGGAAGTTTCAGAGGATTTTCTCCGGCTGTCAGAGTCATTTTATGAGCATTCTTTCAAGTTTTGGACAGTCTCTGATAGATAACACCAAAAGCCTTCACCAGAAAAATACAATTGCCAGTCAATTTTAGGACGGTGCACCGACAAAACACATTTCCATTTTACTTGAGAGATACTTTTTTCCAATCGCCATTGCCATGTTTTTGATTCACCGTTTATCATATCCCATAATTGTTATGACGAAACAAGCAATGTAACTTTGAGTTTATTTTTCTACTGCTGTGTAAACAAACTATATTACACATTGGTTACCATCTAATCTCTTATGCGACGACCGACATGTTGCACAAAGGCTCCACCTCCTGCGATTTTTCGATGACATAGCTATAGAAATCGACGTTGCAGTCATTCAAAATCGATTTTTGAATTTGTCGCAAAGAAACTACCGTGATTTAATTGTAACTAAGTGTGCTGCTTGGGTCTAGTCATGCGAGAATGTTTTTGTTGTGTGATAATCAAGACGCGTTGCAATAGGTTGCAAAACATAAGCTCTAGGTTCGCTTTTATACAAGCAGAATTTTGTGCCATGGACTAACTTCTGGTATGGAGCGGACCTGGTGTGATGGTTAAAGCACGTGACTGTCACGCCGAGGACCTGGGATCGAATCCTACTCCCGACAAACTCACAAAATGTGAGTACTTCCTTTCGGAAGGGAAGTAAAGGGTGGGTCCCGAGATGAGCTAGCCCCTCTAGGGCCAAAAATCTCGTTAATACAAATTGAAAAAAAAACTTTTGGTATTAGTGGGTTAGCCTACTCTGTACACAAATCCCTCAGAAATCTCATTGTTAACCCCCTCTTATTCGGGTTGCCCAACTACACTTCGACCAATTTTTCGCTCGCAAAAATGTCTAGCTACCAAATCGATTCGTACCTAGATTCATCCTTCGGTATGGTATCAATACGGTTGATGTTTGATGATGATGATGATGATGGCACCACCAGCTCGTGCAGCAGGCAGGACGCACTGATTTTGAGCTGAGCTCATCAATGGCATTGTCTGGTTAGAACTTTCAAAACGATCAATTGACGCTGGACGGGAACCGTTTGATTCGTTGCTGCGTCACGTCGTCGGTTTTCCATCGTGATTCGTTGTGCATTATGCAACCAGACAGCCACCACCATCGACAGACAAGTGCAACTTTGTGTTACACACTGGATGGAACGTGGCTTATGAATTTTGCGTAGGGGATGTCCATAAACCACGTGCTCATTTTTTGGGAGATACCGAAAACCGACCCTCCCGCCGCGTGATCTTTCGTTCATACAAAAAAAATAAATTTGTATGGACCGTGGTCTTTGACCGAAGCCCCCCCCTCCCTTAAGGTGACCTCGTGGTTTATGGATGGCCCCGTAAGAGTAAGGAGAATAAGTGTGGGGGTCATCCAAATGCTATGTAGTAGGGCTTTGGATTATGTCATCAGAATTTTTCGGAAATGGTACATAAAATTTGATTCTCCATAAACTTCGATGACAGAAGTAATCAGAAAGTGGAAATAGGGTATGTGTGTCATTAGTAATCTCACGCTCCCATATTCATCCTATTCGAAAACAAGCGATTGCAGCACCGATTGATTCCGTTCTTTTTGTTTTCATGGGTGCTCACCCAAGTAACACACTTGTCACAGAAGAGTCATGGCGGCGCAGATTTATGTTGCGCAGATGTCACTGGAACTTACTTCTAGCAAGATAGGATTCATTTGGTAGAAGTAGGTCACAGTGACTTCTGCGCAACATAAACCTGCGCCGCCGTGACTCTTCTGTGACAAGTGTGTTACTTGGGGCACTTCTAACAAAAAATACAAAAATAAGAAACAAAACAAACGGCGCCTCAATCCTTTTCGTAGGATGAAAATGGGAGCCACATGCTTAGTAAAGGAACCAATACCCTGGGTAAATCTTCTAGATGATAGGGTAAATCGCCAATTATTGTAGGCTAAAATCTCGCCTAAACATGCATTCCATCGCTAGCACTTGGGTCATTTATCTTTTCACCCAACAGTCGTTCGATCAAGCTCCTTGCGGCAATTTCATCCAACGACCCATTTTGCCAGCTTCTGGCGGTGAGCAACATCTAATCAGCAGGCCAATTGTTTATTCAGTTGCGACAATTTTACTGTCATTTAACCCAGCCTCACAGTTCAGTAAATCCTCAGCCCAACAACTGAGAAGTTACTATCTACAATCCGGGTCGGTCGAGCCTAATGTCTAATTTTGGGTCCACTTGACACTCGATCGGCACCGACCGCGGTCCTCTAACAACGATTGTCGGAGTTTCCATCTATCCACTACGAAAATAAACCCCGCAGCAATGTCTTCATTGAGCCCCCGTCTAAGTGCACCGTTTCGGTTTCGATTTCGGCAGTTTTGCCCTCGAGTTTCAAGTGGAAAAGTTGTAAAATTGGATTGATAAAAGTTTTATGCTTTCGTCGTCGCCGTCGTCGTCGTTCGGTGCGCTGGTTGCTGTAGGGATGGGGATGGACGGACGGGTAGCCAGCCATTGCAGTTGGTCGACTGCTAATGAAAGAGTATGGCTCGTGTACGCGAGGGGAACCTAATAAGTTTCATTTAATAAAAGCGATGTTTAGTTTAATTGGTACCGGATTGAGTTGCCGAAGTTCTGGCTCGGATTTCAAAGCGAAGCTAGAAGATTCGCTGGTATTTCCAGCAAAATGGTATCATCTCCGCCGGTGTTGTGCGAAGCGGCAATTGGATTTGATTGTTGTTTTACTGTTTGATTGGCTGTTAGAAAATTGTTTGTGTGGATACTTGATAATAGGTAGGGTATGTGTGCCATCAGTAATCTCGCGCTCCCATATTCATCCTATCCGGAACAAGCGATTACGGCACCGATTGATTCCGTTCTTTGTGTTTACATGGGTGCTCACTTCTAACAAAAAAATACAAAAATAAGAAACAAAACAAACAGTGCTCCAATCCCTTGTTTTTCGTAGGATGAAAATGGGAGCCACATGCTTAATAAAGGAATCAATACCCTACCACCGGAGTGTTGGTCCCGCGGGAGCAATCTTCGCTTTCGTTACTCTCATTTTTTTTTCATACAAACATTCATTTACTAAGTATTCCATTTGAAACAAGACATAATCAACAATATGTAGTACGCACAATACTCTGTTTGTGGCTGCCGCTTTTCATCCACGGTCACGCCAAAGTCACGCTCCACCTGGTCCGCCCATCGTGCTTTCTGCGCTCCACGCCTTCTTGTGCCAACGGGATCAGTAGTAAACACCAGCTTTACAGGGTTGTTGTCCAGCATTCTTGCAACGTGCCCTGCCCACCGTATCTTTCCGGCTTTGGCCACCTTCTGGATGCTGGGTTCGCCGTAAAGTGCAGCGAGCTCGTGGTGCATCCTTCTCCGCCACACACCGTTCTCCTGCATACCGCCGAAGATCGTTCTTAGCACGTGTCGCTCGAAAACTCCGAGTGCTTGTAGGTCCTCCTCGAGCATGGTCCATGTCTCGTGCCCGTAAAGGATCACCGGTCTTATTAGCGTTTTGTACATGGTGCATTTGGTGCGTGGGTAATTTTTTTTCGACCGCAGTTTCTTCTGGAGCCCGTCCCAAGCAACCAAAAGTTCGGATACCACTTGAAGAACGAACTCAGAAGTTTAAGTTTGGTTCAATTCAAGTTTCGTTGAACTTAAATCTCCAAAAAGTTCCCTATGTATTAGTTATGAACTTGGAAGTACATGTACAAGCTTTTGACATCTCTTCAAAACGACATTAAAGTCGAAAAAAGGTTCAAAAAGAACTTATGTTGAACTTTAAAACAGAGTTCAATCAAATATTAACCGAACTCATGTTGAACTTTTGCGTGCCTTTAAAATTCAAATATAGTTCATTTGAACATATTCTAACAACTTGAAATCATCCGTTCCGAACTTGTTTCGAACTTGTTTTGAACTTACTATTGAAAGTTCGGATAAATATTAACCGTACCAAAAGTGAACTTCACTTGAACTTCGGCGACAGCGGGGCCGGGGAGAAGTTCTCATTCAATTAAATCACTCGGAAATCGAGCCCAGCAGCCACAGCTTGTGTTAATTCCACAAGTACACTTTGTTCCACTATAATATTTGAACGTACTTACTTGTAATCAACGCAAAGGATCCGTATTGTGTGGATCAAAGGCTGCCCCCGCAGCGGAAAACTGTTCCCCCCAGGATGCCGCCGGGGGTTTTTCGGCTGCGCACAAAAATTTTCCAGCTTTGCTGGATGTTTTCACACCCGTCACACTTGTCACTGCAGCGCACCGGTAATCGACGCAATCGTATTCACTGAAAACCAAGCTGAAAATTTGTAATCTTTTCTTGAAGTCGATACACTGGCCTTAATTTATTGCTTTGCACTGCGAACCACAACAAACTGAAAATGTCAAACTGCGTAAGTTCACAAGAAGTTCCACGTGAACTTCTTTCGAACTTTCGACTTCAAAAACTATTCCAAGTTCAGAGAAAGTTCACACGCGAACCTGATTGAGCTCTACTATATGATATCAGCACATTGAGTAAAATCCCACAGTGCATAACAACACATACATGGAGTAGTGGTTAGGCACCGACTTTCAACGAGAAGATCCCGAGTTCAAATCTCAGTAAGTAAAAAACATCAAACATTATTTCAAGGTATTAGTCAATTTGGATTCCACATGAACTATAATGGTTCCTAATAATAAATTACTTTTGAGGACTAAACATTTTTTTTTTCATTTTTTCGAAGTTTATTTTTAAGCTGAATAGCGTTCCTTTCAGCGACACAAGTGCACTTTTTGTGAACTGAAGTTCGGTTAATTACTTAAAAAGTGAGCTGAATAGAATGCTATTCATATACCTTCGAATAGCTGATTAAGCCCAAACATGCTATTTTATCCGAACTTTTGGTTGCTTGGGGTAGTAGGCCCAACATCCACAGATGATGCGTCTCCAAATTTCACGATTCACGTTGTTGTCAGCCGTCAGTAAGGATCCGAGGTAGACGAATTCCTCCACCACCTCGAAACTATCCCCGTTTATTGTAACATTACTACCCAGACGGATCCGGTCGTGTTCGTTTCCGCCTACCAGCATGAATTTTGTTTTTGAGGCATTCATCACTAGTCCGACCTTTGCTGCTTCGCGTGTAAGGCGGGTGTACAGCTCTGCCACCACTCCAAATATTCTGGCAATAACTTGGGTGATAATGTCCATGTCGTCCACAAAGCACACCTTCCAGAGCGATGTTGAAAAGTAGGCATGAGAGTCCATCACCTTGTCACAGTCCCCGGCGAGATTCGAATAAACTGGATAGTTGACCCGAAACCCTTACGCAGTTTTGAACACCGTCCATCGTTGCATAAATCAGTCTAGTCAGCTTCCCAGGAAAGCCGTTTTCGTCCATGATTCTCCATAGCTCAGCACGATCGATACTGTCGTATGCCGCTTTGAAGTCGATGAACAGGTGATGCGTTGGGACCTGGTATTCACGGTATTTCTGGAGGATTTGCCGTACGGTGGAGATTTGGTCCGTTGTCGACTGGCCGTCGATGAAGCCGGCTTGATAACCACCCACGGACTCATTCGTTTTGGGTGACAGACGACGGATGATGATCTGGGATATCACTTTGTAGGCAGTATTCAAAATAGTGATCGCCCTGAAGTTCTCACATTCCAAATGGTCGCCCATTCACAGGGCAGATTAACCCTTCCTTCCACTTCTCCGGTAGCTGTTCGGTTTCCCAGATCCTGACTAACAGCCGATGCAGCTCGCCCTCTTCTGGCAACGCGGCCTCGAGATACTGCGAGCATGCTGAGGCGACATCCGGTTGTTTCAGTCGCTCTAGGTTGTACCGTGGCGGTCGCCGATACCGTACATTGTTGTGACGGAGAGTTTTGGGCGCATTTTGACCATCACCATTTAGGCCACTCTGCATATCATCCATCACGATGAAAGCTGTTCCCAGCTCGCATGTGTTGCCGCAGCTCTGGTAGATGGTATGACAACCTCTAAACGTTCCGTCTGATTTTCCGTTACAATGGTTTTCTACGGCTTCCTCGTAGAGCCTGACACCATTCCCCTACTTTCCGGAGATCCATAGTACACAGTTGAGCTCAGATTCCTTCCCTGGTACTTGGACGTTGATCAGCCGCCCCTATCATGGGGATTGAACGCTGTTGCGAGCCGCTCCTCACGGAGAACAGACGCTCAGGTTTGCAGAAACAACCCCCCCCCGTCTTTCCCTGTCGGCCTACGATCAAAGTTCCCACCGGGGTTGGTTACCCGATCTTCCCTAAGATTGCTCGTAGTTTCCGGCCGGTACCACGAGGAGTTGCTGGGCAGAGGCTAGTGGATCACAATGGGATCTGAATTGCGCAGCATATCCAGCCTTTACCGTGCCAAACTATAAGGCATATCCTTTGTGAATCGCACGAGAACGGGTACCAGAAAGTACCAGATGAAAAAATTGATCATTTTGATATTTAGGGTTCATCTTGGATTTTGAATCCGGGAGGAGTACGTTTCTTATGGACAAACGTCTTGAAATCCCGCAACAAAAGTGCATCAGAACTTCAGACGCACAAATCTCAAAAAGCAAGCTTTAAACAACAGTGCATATTATTATTTTGTTCTTGCTCACTTGTAATAAACTCAAAATAAGATGATCAGGTGCGCTGGATTTGTTAACGAAGAGATTTGTGCACTCGAAATCGTGAGTAGGTGCCAAAGTCAGCCATTGTGGCAGCCATTTTGGGATTCTAACACTCCTAGAATTGGTCACGGTGGGTTGGAGGTTACTGCTAGGCAGATTCCGAGGTTTTTTGGTGGGTCTCTGAAGCCTCATCTGTTTCCTCGTTTCATCCTTAAAAACAAAGGGAACCCCGTCCCCGACCTCAGAGTCAGATCCCTGATCATCGAGAGACAAAGACGAGTAGATGTTGTGTGATTCAACGACCGGAGCAGCTTTTCTCAGCAATTCACCGTAGCTTTGCCTTGAACGCTGCTGCAACGATCGTTTTCGATGTTGTTTTTGCTGTACGTACTTCGGCAAACATTGAGATCATGTGGACGGTCGCTACCACAATAAACACACTTGGGCGGCGTTTTACACGCACCGTCCACATGTCTCTCCCCGCATGTTGCACAGCGAGGTTTATTACTGCAGTACTGGTCGGTGTGGCCCAGCTGCTTGCAATTGATGCAATTCATTACCTTCGGTACATACAGCCTCACAGGTAGCCGAAGTTTGCCAATCGCCAGCAGAGTTGGTAATGCTGATCCGGAGAAGGTCACACAAAATTCTGCAGATGGTGTGTAAACCTTTATCTCGCCCTCCTGGGATACCGAATGCAGTTGCCGGCAATCCAGTATCTGGACAGGAGGTAGAGAAAGATCAAAGATCCTTCGGCGACCTTCCCCGAAATCTCGATCTGGTGGCTTGGAAGGTACACGAAATACTCAAGCGTAAATAACTTACAGGCCACAATCTCATCAGCCTGTTTTCGGTCGCCTACTGTCACCCGAAGCTTAGCTGTACCGACCATGTCAATGGAGACAACGGAAGAATACCGCTTAGTCAGATCCTTGCTGATTTGAACGGTGTTCAAACGTTTGCCTTTAGATCGGAAGAAAACAACATGTGGCCCGCCAAACTCGGGAGGGTAGGCCTTGAGGCGGGGGACGTTGGAGGGTTATTATTGGCGTCCATTGCAGAAACGCCAGATTGAGGGGTGCTAAAGGGGTTCACATTTTGCTGGATCGGTGCACCCGAAGCCAACAACAAGGCTTCATTGATGGGATAAGACGTACCCTCGCCATCATCATCATCAATCATCATCCATTGCGGCAGGTAATCACCGCCACGGGGCACACACTTAAAAAGAACAACGATCACGAAGATAAAAAAATCGAACACTAACACCAAATATCAATACAAAAGGGGAAAGCGAAAAAACTACTAATATACTTGATAAAAACTAATCAATGGAGACGGTAAAGTGGGGTGAAAACACGAAGGGGAACGGGGTACTTAACTTTACTGCGCTGCGCTAGTGCCGACGGGTTGTCGGTCGTGCACCCACGATGATCGCTGTGGAAAAATATCGGACCACGTGGACGGCTATACGCACGGAAACTGTACTTTTCGACGAATAATGGCTCTGCCAATGAAACAAATCTCACAAGCGCGGCTTGGGATAACCACTTCTTGTACACTGCTGCACTTGCACATTGAAAAAAAAACACTGGATTTAGAAAAAAAAAACAAGGAGAATCCTGGACGCGTGAAACTGTCCACTGTCTCGCGCGGTAGCTCAACAACGAATGATTTGTGGAAGTTATCACACGTGTATTGTTTTAATATTTTCTATTTTACCATCAAAGTACAATTCGGTAACTCTTGGACATTGCGATCTATTGCTGAAAGCTTACGCTCGTTGTGCAAATAATTGATTGCCCTGAGAATCGATGACGCATACATTTTTCTGTAACTGAATATTTTTTCCGTGACCGGGATGAGCCATTTTACGAAGTGACAACATTGTTGATGATGATATTGATTTTCACGGGTTAGGACGCCACCTCCTGTCAAATTTTCATTCATAAAATTGGCTCGTTAAATGGACTATGGTCAAGAAATTTTATACAGCAAGCCCCATTTGGTTTGATGTTTCGTTTCAGCTCCGTACTAGGATCCGGAATAAAACGATGCACAATGGGGAAAAACCCATGAAAACCAGGAAAAAAATCAATAACTTTTGTCGCAGTGGAGTGAAAATTGCAACCAAAATCATTTCCGCTTGGAAAATGTCTGATAAATCGAATGGAACTAGTGTCGTTCACCGCACGAAACTGTATGTCGACCTACAGAGTCGATTTATCATCGGATTCTTGATTTTTCATACTAAAAGATGCATTTTAACAGTATATCTCATATGATATATTGAAATTATGAGTTTACTCTGTCATACAAATGCTTGAGAATGTACACAAGTAGTATTCGACATAAAAAATATGTCGACTCAAGTTGGTTAGTTTGGTGATATTGATCGATTTTTAAACAAAAATTCATAATTCTATCGTAGTTAACTAGGAAAACTAAATTATTTCCGCAAAGAAAATGTCTTGTAAATCGACTGAAACTAGTGTCGTTCACCGGATGAAACTGTATGTCGACCTACAGAGACGATTTATGACCGGATTCTTGATTTTTTGTACTAAAAGATGCGTTTTGTCAGTATTTCTCATACTATTTATGAATTAACTCTGGCATACAAATCCTTTAGAATGTACACAAGTAGTATTCGATATGCATATTTATTTATGTCGACTCAAGTTTTATTTTGGCGAAAATGATCGATTTTCATACAAAAACTCATAATTCTGTCGTTGTTAACTAGGATATTATGAATTTACTCTGATATACAATTCCTTTAGAATGTACACAGATAGTATTCGATATAAATATTTTTTTTTATGTCGACTCAAATTGGTTATTTTGGCGAAAATGATCGGTTTTCATATAAAAATTCATAATTCTGTCGTTGTTAACTAGGAACACTAAATCGTTTCCGCTAAGAAAACGGCTGGTAAATCGACTGGAACTAGTGTCGTTCACCGCACGAACTGTATGTCGACCAACAGAGTCGATTTATCATCAGATTCTTGCTTTTTGGTACTAAAAGATGCGTTTTGTATTAAAATTATGAATTTATTCTGACATACAAACACTTTTGAATGTACAAAATGTATTCGGTACAATTTTTTTTATGTCGACTCAAATAGGTTTTTTTTGTGAAAATGATCAATTTTCTTACAAATGATTAATTTTCATACAAATGAATACTTGTAATAGTTAACAAAGAAGTAAATATTTGAAAACATTTGAATTTTGAACATACACTGTAATTACTTCTGTACTCCAAATTCCTCTCTCTCACTATCTTCTTGGCATAACGTCCTCACTGGAACGAAGCCTGCTTCTCAGTTCTCAGTTCCTGGAGCAATCTGGAATCGAACCCGTCACCCCCAGCATGATCATGCTGGATACTCACGTCTTTACAGCTGTAGCTATATGGGCCTAAATACTGTATTCCAAGTTTATTTTTATATCGTAAATAGCTATTTTATAACTCGAGTCGATTAAATCGGCTCGCCTGCTATCACAGTAGAGTCGAGTAGAAAAGCTAGTACAGAAATCGACTAGCTCGATAGCCGACAGAAGAAGAGTGGTCGATTCGAGATTTTGACAGTTTAGTGAGAGAAATTGCTCCAGGAATTCCTCCGGAAATTCCTCATGGAGTCCCTCCGGGAATTCCTCCAGGATTTTCTCCGGGAATTCCTTAAAGATTTCCTCCGGAAATTCCTCAAAGATTTCCTCCGGAAATTCCTCAAAGATTTTCTCCGGAAATTCCTCCAGGATGTCCTACGGAAATTCCTCCAGGATTTCATCTGGAAAGTCCTCCAAGAATTCTTCCGGAAATTCCTCCAGGAATTTCTCCGGAAATTCCTCCAGAAATTTCTCCGGAAATTCCTCAAGGTTTTCTTCCAGAAATTCCTTAAGAATTTCATCCGGAAATTCCTTAAGGATTTCATCTGGAAATTCCTCAAGGATTTCCTCCGCAAATTCCGCAAAGGATTCCTACAGGAATTACTCCAGAAATTCTTCCAGGAAATCTTCCGGAAATTTTTTCAAGATTTCCTTTGGAAATTCTTCTAGAATTTTCTTCGGAAATTTCTCAAGGATTTCTTCCGTAAATTCCTTAAGGATTTCATCCGGAAATTCCTCAAGGATATCATCCGGAAAAACATCAAGGATTTCCTCCGCAAATTCCTCCAAGGATTCCTCCGGAAATTCTTCCAGGAATTCTTCCGGAAATTATTCCAGGAAATCTTCCGGAAATTCCTCCAGTAATTCCTTCCGGAAACTGTCGAAGGAACTTCCTGGGAAAATTCCTGGAGTGATTCCTGGAGGATTCCTGCTGTACATAGTAGCCGTCTCCATTCCACTCGGTCCAAGGCGAGAATAGCGATAGTGATAGTAGCGATGATGACAGAAACAATTACATTGACGCCTGAGGTGACAAGGAAAATCATGTTGACGCGTTTAACAACACTTAAGCACACTGCGACACACGTTTTTTGAGTGGCTCGGAAGGGCCCAATTATTTTTCCTTATGTTTTATGGAAGAAATCCACTCTTCTTACCGATATGATCATATTTTTAATTTCCAACAAACTTTAACCAATAACAATAATTTGGATTGAAGTAGCTCTGAATATCTATGTAGCAACTACCATGGTTGTTTTGTTGATGATACTATAGATATAAATTTACGAAGACCATAACTCCTGGTTATGTGGTTAATGGTTAGAAACCATATTCTTTTACTATGTCGAGTGTGTGTTGAGTGAGAGTTTGGTCATGTATTAAAAGTAAAAAAAAAAAAGTAATTTCCAACTGGCACGAATAAATAAATATCTTTGATCACGAGTTGACATGGAGCAAATAAGAAATATAGTTGACCTTTATCTCAATGAAAACTAAATCCATCCAAACTGAGGAAGAGAGACCATAAATTGCTTTCAAAAGTAGACATAAAGATACATGTCTTTGTATTTTTGTGAGATACGTTAGTACTAGGGACAATGGAAATTCGCGATTTCGCGGAAGCCGCGAATTCCGCGAAATTGGACAATGGTCGCGAAATTTAAGAAATCCCGCGAAATCTGAGATAATTTGGAAAATAACCTAAAACTTTCGAAAATTTTAAATTTTTGAACATAAATTAGCTGATATTTTTTAACAGTGTAAAGTAATTTAGAATTCCGAATCTAGCAAAATAATTGTTTAATGCGCTTTACAGCTATTTCTTTTCTGATTTTTCATCAAATTTGTTATTTTTTCTGTAAATTATGATAACGCCTCACAAAATCCTAGTGAATTAATAATTTTGCATGCTGAATTGGTGTTTTCTTCAACGATACGGTCAAAAATATGGTGCCGCGAAATCACCGCGAAATTCGCAATGTTGGTCCGCGAAATTTGAGAAATTTTGCCGCAAATTTCCATTGTCCCTAGTTAGTACATTAAAGATTTTTCTACAGATCCTTAACTGACTTGTTCAATTCTTCTTTGTCGATTATCTCTTTCGCTGATAACACAAGTTTACAAAATAAAACGAAAGTCGTGAACTTCTGTCAATGACCAAAATTTTTGAAGCACAATTTAGTGCTGGTTTCGAAACCGACCTTCAAAATTTTTTAAGTAGAACAGTTTTTGAGTTTTAGCTCAATATCGAGTTTTGCAACTTTTCAAAATATGTAATTTACTAAAATTCAAATATATTGCGTTTTGTTCAACCAACTTTAAATCTTTTTCCATAAATTAAAAGCTGAAAACAATACCATTCGATCATCTGAATACAGGTTTTGCGTCAGATTGAAGAAATTTAAGATATTGGCGAGTTTTAGAGACAATTTTCTTAAATTTTGGCAAAATTCTCAAAATTTTTTGAAGAAATGTATTTTTCTCAATAAGAAAAAAACAACTTAAAAATTCTTTCTCGACGTTTATTTTACATATCATATGTAGTCGAGTTACAGTAAAAATTTCAGCTCAATCGGAGCATTAATTACGGAGAATGAGATGTTTGAAGTGAGCGACTTTGCTTAAAAATGGAACAAAAATCGATTTCAAATCATCAACCTTGTATGGAAAGTCGAAAAAATTTCCGCTCTACTGTAATTTTTTTCTTTCGCGTTTTCGAACTCAGGGCATGATTCTACACCAAAAATGATCATCAGCTTACCGTGTTCAAAAATGCTGTAAACTAGTGTAATTTGATGAAAGTAACTACGACAAATAAAAAAAATCAAGTGAATGACCCCGTTAGTCAATAAAAAAAAAACAACATCATATTAGTAATACCAAAATTGCATTACATTCTTCAAAAATACTAATTTCAACGATAGACGAATTTTGTTCGTTTGAAATAATTTTATAATTGTTATATATTGTTAAAATTAAAACATATTAGTATGTATTATAATATGATTATGACATATCTGTAACTTGTATAAAAACCAGAGCATGTAGTTAAGTTTGAAATAATTTTATAATTGTTATATATTGTTAAAATTAAAACATATTAGTATGTATTATAATATGATTATGACATATCTGTAACTTGTATAAAAACCAGAGCATGTAGTTAAGTTCCCTCTTGCATAAAAAAAACCTTTGCTCACGAGTCGATATAGATCAAATAAAAATGTACCTGGCTCAAGTCGACATTATTTTTTTCAACCAAAATTAAACATATTTGACAGAAAGAATGGACAGCTTTAATAAGTCGACAAATACACTTATTGACAAGTTAATATGTAAGGTATTTGAACCAAATTTTGTTGAAACGACAACTCTTCATACGACTAATATCCAACTTAAGTTACATTTCACAAAGAATACTGATGTAAAAACGGTGAATAAGCAATGAATAATAACAAGGTAGTTCAATAAGTCGACATAAATCTATGTTACAAACAAAGATTGACTTCGACCTGAATATAACCAGAATTTTAGGAGAGGGTAGAATAATATAGTTATGTAAAAAAGATAACATGTTATCACAAGAAATCTTTCATTTTACATGAGAAGCTTGAAATCAATGACAAAATAGGCTATCGACTGTATACGATATAAAAATCAATTTGAAGTACAGTATTTAGGCCCATCTAGCCACAGCTGTAAAGACGTGAGTATCCAGCATGATCATGCTGGGGGTGACGGGTTCGATTCCAGATTGCTCCAGGAACTGAGAACTGAGAAGCAGGCTTCGTTCCAGTGAGAGAGAGGAATTTGGAGTACAGAAGTAATTACAGTGTATGTTCAAAATTCAAATGTTTTCAAATATTTACTTCTTTGTTAACTATTACAAGTATTCATTTGTATGAACATTAATCATTTTCACCAAAACAAGCTACTTGAGTCGACATAAAAAATATACAGAATAATACTTGTGTACACTTAAAAGTATTTAGGGAATCGCGCCACTTGGCCAGTGGCTTCTATTTTCGTCTGCTTTCAGCTATAACTCAGTCAAATTTGAACCAATTGACACAATTTTTGGAATGCGGTGAGATAGGTATAGTATCTACCCGTGTACAACATTTCAAGTCAATTGATTCAAAATTGACTGAGTTATAGTGGAAAACAGACGAATACAGAAGCCACCGCCCAAGTAGCGCGATACCCTATATGTCAACGTAAATTCATAATTTTAAACAAAACGCATCTTTTAGTATGCAAAATCAAGAACCCGATGATGAATCGACTCTGTTGGTCGACATACAGTTTCGTCCGGTGAACGACACTAGTTCCAGTTCATTTACTAGCCGTTTTCTTAGCGAAAACAATTTAGTGTTCCTAGTTAACAACGGCGGAGTTATGATTTTTTTATGAAAACCGATATTTTTCGCCATAATAACAAACTTGAGTCGACACAAAGCAATATTTATACCGAATACAACTTGTGTACATTCTAAAGGATTTGTATGCCAGAGTAATTTCATAAATGGTATGAGAAATACTGACAAAACGCATCTTTTAGTACAAAAAATCAAGAATCCGGTCATAAATCGTCTCTGTAGGTCGACATACAGTTTCATCCGGTGAACGACACTAGTTTCAGTCGATTTACCAGACATTTTCTTTGCGGAAATAATTAAGTTTTCCTAGTTAACTACGACAGAATTATGAATTTTTGTTTGAAAAATCGATCATTTTCGCCAAAATAACCAACTTGAGTCGACATATTTTTTTATGTCGAATACTACTTGTGTACATTCTAAAGCATTTGTATGACAGAGTAAACCCATAATTTCAATATATTGTATGAGATATACTGGTGAAACGCATCTTTTAGTATGAAAAATCAAGAATTCGATGATAAATCGACTCTGTAGGTCGACATACAGTTTCGTGCGGTGAACGACACTAGTTCCATTCGATTTATCAGACATTTTCCAAGCGGAAATGGTATTGTTTGTAATTTTCACTCCACTGCGACAAAAGATATTGATTTTTTTTCCTGGTTTTCATGGGGTTTTCCCCATTGTGCGATGCTTTCTCATTTCTTGAACGATTCCATGCCTGAATTTCTTACGCATCGAGATAGGCCAAGAAATTTCTTGGAATCTGTGTACTATCCATAAACAGCAAAATAAAATCATTGATAAAAGTATGTTATTCAGCGTTTATCTTTGCATCGCCACTAACGATTTAGGTAATTGTTGTTCATACTATTCTTTTCTATCAACTCAGACAATACAATTTTGATTAGAAGTAAGTTTACTGCTAGAATCCATTTTACTGCAAATAAAAGAAATTTTCGCTAGTGGATGGAAAAGTCGCCCACCAAAGACAAATTGCATTACCCACTTTCCGCTGTATATCATGATTGTGATGACAACTATCTATCAGTAGTGATGATGACACCGGCGGACACCGTGTGGCCCGCAAAACAGTCAGATAGTCCAATGACGTTTGCATCACTAGATAGGTACCGGACAACCGGAAACAACCTAGGAAGACAGTCCGGCAGAAAATAAATTTTACAAATGAATTGCTTGTTTCCATTAGCGTTATAAGTTTTTGCTGGCGGTGATGAGCGGTCGGTAGATTTGCTTGACAGCGTCGTCGCATGAAAACCAGGGAAAAAGTACTTTGGCATTACTCCCACTCAGTTTGGTCTAGTTGTGGTCCCCGTTAGTTGCCATGACCTAGTTTTTTTTTTCAACCCGTCTGGAAACGGAGTGAATGTGGTCGTCCTGCGGCCAAGCGCGCGGTGGTCGTAAAACTAAGCGTCCTGATTTTGTATGCAATCGATTGTGTGATTTATGAGCCGAGCGCGAGTACTGAAATACTAAAAATTGTGTTGCCATTTTTCTCTGTTTTTTCTCACTCCTGCAGGTTCGTACATGTTGGCATGGAAGCGGGGCATTGCGATTCTGACGGCCGGTTCGACCAAAGTGACGCCGGATCCCCGGGTGCGGCTGGTGAATGGCTACACGCTGCAAATACTGGACGCGTCCCAGCAGGATGCCGGCGATTACATCTGCCAGATGGCGACCATGAATCCCAGGGAGATAACCCACCACGTGGAGATTCTCGGTGAGTTTGATGTGTATTCTGAGTAAAAAAAAATGTGGCTTACCATAAATAAATGATCCCGCGCTTAGAGGTTATGCTGGATGGCCCATTTCGTTGGAAACTATTTGATTTGTTTTGATCTTTTGTAGCTTTTGTGGTTAGGCAATGTTTTTGTGAGAATATTAATTCCATGTTGTTATGATGACAGAAGATTTAATTCCAGCGGTGTCATCGAGGTGACTTCAAGTTACTCATTGAGTAACCAGCTCTTAAGATTAAACAAAGCACATTTTTAATTCCCAGTTTGAGCTAGAGTAACAGTGAGAAAATAGCATCGCAGCGAAATTAGGAATTGTTTGCGCTATACTGGGTATAAGAAGGTCGACTAGGTGATTTTTTCAAAACATTTACGCCCTCCGGAAAAGGCTGCAAGGGAGGGGTTTATCTTTTTTTATACTTAACCACTTAACCTAATTTACAGCTCTTTTGTCCACTAGGGCACTGCGTGCGCGATTTCAATTGGAAGCTGTACTTACACTTTGTAAAGCGCCTAAATGTATACTATTCTAATTCTTCTGTATCGAACTGGTTGCCTTTGCGCTGCTGTCACTTTTCTTCCCTGTCCATGGTAGAATGATAAGCACGAGGATGTTGATGTGTGGCTCTCGTTCGTTTTCCAGTCCGATTGAGACTTCATTATGAGTTGCCGTTAGCCGATATTCAAGTTTCCGGGTCCATTAGAGCATAGGCTTAGAAAAGACTCAGGCGTCGGCTGCTTGGGGGGGGGGGGGTGTTGTTAGCTGCATTAGTATAAGTGTAACATTTCCCTAATATTGCGTGAACACCGGGGATTATCACCACACCACAGATACTTTCAACTGCCGTTAAATTTAAACTGGAAAACTTGTTATTAGAGAACACGAAATATTGCTATTTGACAAATTGAGAGATGAAATTTTCGTAAAAAAACGCCTTCTGGTGGGATTCGAACCCACGACTTCGTATTCGCTAGACCAGCGCTTTAACTAACTAAGCCACAGAACGAGTAACGATTCTGCAGAATATAAAGCCAAACTGACTCCGAAGCCTAACTGTGAACATTTTTTTTTCTCACAAACCCATCTCTCTTTCGGCTTAGATGCCAATCTACAACACACTCGCGTTTGTGCCCACTAGCTGCAAGTGAGATCGAATTGTTTTATGAAGCCAAGACTTACTCTCGCACTCCACATACCTAGCCACCAAGCAGTTTATTAGCTGATGTCTAATTTAGCATGCTTTGAGAGCTCAGAATGGTCGCACGCTTTGACGGCTAACTGCGCCGATGCGACGCAAGCAAGGGTAAAATGATACATATTGCTCTTTACTGGCATTTTACGCTAGTATGTCTGAAACAGACAGCAAAACTTGTAATTAATCTCTAATTACAAGTTTTTCCAGTATGTTTCAGATATACCTGGAAATCTAATAAAATGCTAGTAATGTCATTGTACAAATTTAAGGTTTAATTGGTTTCAAATTGAATCACCTTTACACATCATTTTCCTAATTTTTTTGAGATCTTCCATACATAGAGTAATAATAACAAAATCTGTCACTTCGTCCAGAGATTCCTTTGAAAATCCATTACAGATTCTTTCGGAAAGTGTCTCCAGGGATTTCTTTGGAATCTAGTGGATGTCATCAGAAATTCATCTGAACATCCTCCATGTATTTCTTCATAAATTCTGCCATGTGTTGCCTTCGGAGATATCTCTGAAAAACCTTCAGGAATACTTCCATTATATCCTTAAGAACATTCTAAATTTTCATCATATTTTTCCAAAAGTTTCCTAGGGATCACCCAACAAATTAATCTAGCTACTTTTTTTTTTACTAAACCTCTCCTGGATTCTTTCCGATATTCGATAGCATTCAAGAATGACTTTGAAAGGTATTTTGTTCTAGGAAGGAATTTTCAAAGGAATTTTGCATAAGAGAATTTTCGAAGGAATTTTGCATAAGAGAATTCTCTAGAGATTTCTTAAAAATATCCTACAGACAAACCTCCATGGGTTTTCTTCAAATTCTTAAATATTACAGTAATACAGTAAAAATGTATGCATTACATTCAGAAATTCTCTTCTACTTATGATAATAGTCGCTTCGATCGCTCACCAGCATTCTTCACCATTCGCCATTCATTCATTCGCTTGCGATCCGAACTGCGACGAACGGCAACGAATATTCATGGCAAGCAGCTGGCGCATCGCTTCCCACTTGTGATGGGGTTGAGCGTTTGATCACGACAATCTGTTTGCTGCATCTTTCTCGATTCACTTCAGCAAAGAGGAGTGAATATGAATGGAATGAGGCGAATATACCGATCCTTGCTTTCCGAATTCCATCAGAAATGCTTCCAGCAATTCTGTAGGAAAATCCGAGGTTCTTCCAAAAAGGTTTCTTTCACAGATTCAAAACAAATCTTCCACAGATTCTTTCGGAAATTCTTACATCGATTCCGTTATAACTTCTTCCAGGGTTTCTTTCAAAAAGTTCCCTGGACATTTTTTTTTCAAAAATATATAAAGTTGTTCAAGGATTTCAAGTCAATCTTTAATGATTTTCTTCCAAAAATAATCTTTGAATCTTTGATCTTGAAATCTATCAAAGTTTGTTTCAAAAATTCCTTCGCCGATTGTTTTTCAGAAATTATTTTAGGGATTCTTTGAGAAATTTCTCCAGGGCTTACTTTAGATATTCCCTGATGAATTCCTCCATAAATTTCACCAGGGAATCTTTTATATAGACTGCAATGAGTTCTTTCTGAAACTCCACCAGGAATTACTTAAGAAATTCTTTTAGAAATTCTTTTAAAACAAACATCGGCAATTCCTTCAGAGATTTCTTTAGATTTTTTTGGAGGAATTTCTCTTGTATTCTTTACGATATTCGACAGCATTCAAGATTGGCTTTGAAAGGTATTTTGTTCTAGAATTCCTTCGAAATTTTCTTTAGAGAATTCCCCAGAGATTTCTTAAAAATATCCTACAGATGAGTCTCCATGGGTTTCCATAAAATTCTTAAAAAAAAAGATTTTTTATAAATCCCATTCTTTAGGAACCCGTACAAGATTTCTTCCCGAATTCCATTAGCCAGCAATTCTGTTGGAAAATCCAAGATTCTTCCAGAACTTTTTTGAAAGATTTTTTTCACACATTCAAACCAAATCTTCCACAGATTCGTTCGAAAATTCTTACAAAGATTTCGTTATAACTTCTTCCAAAGTTTCTTTCAAAAAGTTCCCTGGACATTTCTTCAAACATTTCTTTAGAGATTTCTTTATA
Source organism: Aedes albopictus (assembly GCF_035046485.1). Taxonomy (NCBI): domain Eukaryota; kingdom Metazoa; phylum Arthropoda; class Insecta; order Diptera; family Culicidae; genus Aedes; species Aedes albopictus. The sequence continues at coordinate 52,012,263 of NC_085138.1, read as the reverse complement.
AAGTTATCCAAGGATTTCAAGTCAATCTTTTATGATTTTTTTTTTCCAAAACTAGTCCTAAGATTCCTTCAGAAATTACACCAGCAATTTGATCTTCAAATCTTTCAAAGCTAGTTTCAGAAAATCCATCGCCGACTGTTTGTCAGAAATTCTTTCGCGGATTCTTTAGGATTTTTTTCCAGGGCTGTCTTTAGGTATTCCCTGATGAATTTCTCCAGAAATTACACGAGGAACTCTTTTATATAGATTTCAATGGGTTCCTTCTGAAACTCCACCAGGAATTACTTGAATTTTTTTTCCAGAAATTCTTTTAAAACAAACATCGGCAATCCCTCCAGGGATTCCTTTAGAATTTTCCATAGGAATTTCTTTAAAAGTTCTTTCAATGATTCTTTAACAAATTCATCCAGTGGTGTTTTCATAATTTTTTTCAGATATTTCTTCAGGTATTCTCCAGTCCACCAGAGATTTGTTTAGCAAAATGCTCTAGTGATTCCATTGAAAATTCACATATTAATATGTTGCTTCAGGGAATCACAGAGAAAATCCTGCAGGAATGTCTTCAGAGATCATTGCATTACTACTTTCTGTGATGCAGGCAGAAATTGCTCCAGACATTGCTACTGGAGGTAATAGAGATATTCCTTCAGGATTCCCTCCAAATATTTATCCGGTATTTCCTCAAAGGATAACTTCAGCAATTCCTACACGGATTTTTTAAGAAATTTATCAAAATATACTTCGAAGGAATCTTTACGGGAATTCTTTTAGAATCATATCAAGTGATTTTCGCATACATCTAAGCGTTTCTCCAGGAGAGATTTTTTTAGAAATACATTCTCAGATTTCTCCAGCAGAATCCTGCTAAAATTAATTTAAAGAATTTCGCCAGAAATTTACCGCTAAAAGCACCAATATTTTTTCCAGGTATTCCATCACTACTGGGATTCTACTGAAAATTTATTCAGAAGTTCCGTTAAGGTTTCGCTCAGAAATCTCTGCTTGGATTCCTCCTGTGATTTTGTTTTGCGACGAAGAATTTTATCCTGAGACGATTTTCGGTTTTCAGTTACAATTGCAATCAAACGATCGGACAGTCGAACGGACTGATTATGCTTCCAGAATGCTTTTATAAACAAAAGTGATGAACAGTTCCCTGCAGAAAATGTAATAAACATTGAAACGTTGTATGAGGAAGAATATCTGACGATTTCTCGCGCTCAATATCATACGGGCGTAACTGAAATGATCGATTTCTCTTCATCGATTTTCTCTTTGTTTAATAACTTGGCCAGTCAATCATTTTCAGATGTTTTTCTTGTTCTAGACGCTAGCCCTCGACGTCCTTTATCGAAACAAATCGAGAGTTTTTTCAAACATTGAATATATTTCACGGTATATTCCAAAGAGAAAATCGATTAAGAGAAATTGATCATTGCAGATACGCCCGTATGATACTAAGCGCGAGATTTGATTGCAATTGCGACTGCTAAGCGGAAAATCGTCCCAGCTTTCCAGATTTCTCAATCGATAGCTTCCTCTATATGTTTTTTTTTATCTCCAGAGGTTTCTTCAAAATTTTAGGGATTTCTTCAGCATTATCGGCAAGGGTTTTCTTCAAAAGTTTTTATATGAGTTTTTCAGAAATTCTTCAAAAATTTCTCTACAAATCCTGCAGAAGTTGCTGGGTTTGTTTGTTACTGGGTTTCATTTGTTCAGCTGTTCCTCCTGGAATTTTTCAGAAGTTCTTCTAGAAATGGTACAAAAATAACTGAGGAATTATTAAAGGAATCCCTGAGGAAATTTCTGAGAAATCCTTGTTTTAGGAATTTCCTTTAAACAATCCTGGAGATACCTTTGGAAGCTCCGAGAAGAAATTTTTGGATTTTTTTAGGATTTCCGTATAAACATTCCCGAAGAAATTTCTTAGCTTATCTTTTGATCACTCCTTATATGAATGCCTGGAATAATTCCAAGTAGAATACCTTATTCTACTGAGAGACTTCTGGAAGAATTCTGCAAGTATTTCCTAGGAAAAATGTTCTAAATAAAATCCCTGGAGAAATCCCCATTGAGGAATCACAGGAGTAATTCCTAGAGAAATATTTAGAGGAATTCCTGGAAGAGTTCTTTGAGGCATTCCTGAAGAAATCCATAGGGAGATTCCTGAAGGAAATCCTGGAGGAATCCCTGGAGGAATCCCTGGAGGAATCCCTGGAGGAATTCCTGGAGGAATACCTGGGGGACTTCGTGGAAGAATTTCTTAGGGAATTCCTGGGAAAATTCCTTGGAGAATTCGTAGAGAAATTTCTGGAGGAAATTCTTAAGGAATCTCTGGATGAAGTTCTTTGAAAAATTCCCGAAAAAATATCTGTAGGAATCTCTAAAAAATCCTGAAAGAATTCGTGGATGGTTCACTGGTGGTTTCCCTGAAAAAAAAAATCCTGGAGGAATTTCTGGAGAAATCCTTAGAGAAGCTGCTAAAGGGGGATTCCATTCAAGAATTCTTGGATGAACTTCTATATGAATTCTTGGAGAAATCTCTGAAGGAATTAAGGGAGAAATTCTGGCGGAATTCCAGGGAGAATTACTGAAAGAATTCCTTAGGGAATTCCTGGGAAAATTCCTTGAGGAATTCCTAGAGAAATTTCTGGAAGAATTTCTGGATAAAATACCTGGAGAAATCCTCGAAACAATTTCTGTTGGAATCTTTGGTGGAATTCCTAAATTAATTCATTGAGGAATTCCAGGAGTAATTCCTAGAGAGATTTATAGGGGAATTCTTAGATGAGTTCTTTGAGGAATCCCTGGAGACATTCCTGATGAAATCCATAGAAAGATTCCTGAAGGAAATCCTGGAGAAATCCCTGGAGGAATACCTGGGAGACTTCCTGGAAGAACTCCTTAGGGAATTCCTGGGAAAATTCTATAAGGAATTCGTTGAGAAATTTCTGGAGGACTTTTTAAAAGGATGAAATTCTTCGAAAAACTCCCGAAACAATATCTGTGGGAATCTCTGAAGAAATTCCTGGAGAAATCCCTAAAGAAATTCCTGTTCAAATTCCAAGAGGAATTTCTCGAGGAATTCCTGAAAGAACTCTTGGATGGTTCCCTGGTGGTATCCTAGGAAAAAAATCCTGGATAAATTTCTGGAGGAATCCTTAGAATTCCTGGAGGATTTCATGAAAGAATTCTTGGAAGAACTCCTAGATGAATTCTTGGAGAAATCTCTGGAGGAATTCCCGGAGAAATGCTGGCGGAATTCCTGGGAGAATTCATAGAAGAATTCCTTAGGGAATTCCTTAAGGAATTCCTAGAAAAAACTCTGGAGGAATTCCTAGAGGAATTCGTGAGTGAATTCCTGGAGATATTCCCGAAACAATTTCTGGAGGAATACCTTGAGAAATCCATGAAGAAGTTCCTGTACATATTCTTAGTGGAATTTCTTGAGGAATTACTAAAGAAATTCCTGGAAGAGTCCATGGACGAATTACTGGAAGAATCCCTAGAAGAATTCTGGGAGGAATCTCTGGATGAATACTTGGAGGAATCTCTGGACGAATTCCTGGTGAAATCTCTGAAGGAGTTTCTGGAGAAATCCCTTGAGAGATTTCGTGATGGATACCTCAGAGGAATTGCTGAAGGAATCGCTGAAAGAATTTCAGGAGGAATTCCTGGAGGCATCTTTGTATGAAATTCGTGGAGAAATACCTGAAACAATATCTGGAGAAATCTCTGGAGAAATTCATCCAGAAATGTCTGAAAAAAATCCTGTCCAAATTCCTAGAGGAATTTCTGAAGAAATTTCTTAAAAAATGTGTGCAGAAATCGTAGACAAAAGTACTGGTGAAATTTTTGTAGAAACCCCTGAATAAATTTCCGAAGATCCTTGGAGGATTTTCTGAAGGAATGCATGGGAGAACTGCTGGAGTTTCCTTGGAAAGGATTATCAAAAAAAATATACAACTTCTGATTTCTTTAGAGAACAATTGAAGACATATAAAAAAATAGTTTTTGAAGAAATTTTTGAAATAATACCTAGAGGAACTGGAGAACCCTCTGCCGGTCTTCATAGATTTTTTTTGAAAAAACCATGGAAAACTCATATAATGCCCGAGAAAATCCCTCAATAAATGGAGTAAGACTTCAAGCTAAAATTTATGAAAAATTAAAAAAATCTAGGCAAATTTTTTAAGTTCTAAAGGAAAACCTTTGAGAAGTTTCCGAAGGAATGGTGGAATCTTCGTGTAAAATTTTTCTTGGAATTGCATCTTTGGAGTAATTCCTGAAGTAACTCCAGGAGAAATCCGTAAACATTTTCGGAGAAATCTCATAGAAAATCTCCTTAAAAAAAATCTGAGAATATACCTGGATGAATTCCTTAAGAAATGTTTGAAGAAATACTTGAAGGAATGAACGTTGAGCATGATCTTACGTAGCAATCCTTCAATGAACTTCCAATAGATTCCCCTAAGGAATCCCAGGAGGAATTCCGAAAGAAATTTCCGAGGAAACTCGTGGTCCAGCTTCAAGATGAATCTTTGGAGAAATCCCTTGAGAAACTCTTGAAGAAGTCCCAGGTAAAAAATCAAGGGGAATTCCTCAAAGAATCTCAGGAGTAATCTCTGGTGCAATCTTCAAAAAAATCATGTATAGGACTGTGTTTTGAAAGGATATTAGGAGGAATCTTTAGATGAATTCTTGCCTCAATCATTCTAAGAAATCCTGCAAGAATTTTCTTTCTGTAAGCATTCCGGACATTTTATGATAAATCAAAAAAAAAAATCATTGAAAAATGCTAATAAATTTCCAAAGAGATGCCCGAGAAAATCCCTCAATAGATGGAGTAATACCTGAGGGGACCTCTGAACTTCAAGCTATAATATATGAAAAAAAAAAATCTAGACAAATTTCCTAAGTTCTAAAGGAAAACCTTAGAGATATTTCCAAAGGAATAGTGGAATCTTTGTGTAAAAATTTCTATTGGAATTGCATTTTTGCAACATTTGGAGTAATTCCACAATTAACTCCAGGAGAAATTCGTAAACATTTTTGGAGACATCTCATAGAAAACCTCCTTGAAAAAAATCTGAGAATATATCTGGAGGAATTCCTTAAGAAATGTTTGAAGAAATACTTGAAGGAATGAACGTTGAGCATGAACTTACGTAGCAATCCTTCAAGGAGTTTCCAATAGAATCCCTTAAGAAATCCCAGGAGGAATTCCAAAAGAATTTTCTGAGGAAATTCTGTTTCAAGATGAATCTTTCGAGAAATTCATTGAGAAACTCTCGCAGACGTCCCAGGAAAAAAAATAAGGAATTACTAAAAAAAATCTCAGGAGGAATCTCTGGTAAAATTTTCAAAAAAAAAAAAAAAATCATAAATAGGAATGCGTTTTGAAGGGATACTAGGAGAAATCTTTAGATGAATTTTTGCCTCAATCATTCTAAGAAATCCTGCAAAAAATCTTCTTTCTGTAAGCATTCCGGACATTGTTTGATAAACCTTAAAAATATACCCAAAGGGATTTCTGAAGGTAATCCCGGATAATTTTCTAGAAATTTTAAGATGAATTTTTGCCAAACTCCTTAAAGGAATTCCAACATAAATGTTTTTTTCCGCAATAATTACAAAAAACTAGTAAAATTATACTGCATGGACGAATTTTCCCGGAATAATTCTTAATTAGGCGCGATAGTGAAGTAATTTCTTTATGGGCTTACCAATATAGGGGTACTGAAATTTTGAAATCTTGACTAACTAGCACTAATTTTACTATGGTATCACTGTTTTATTTCCTCGATTTTAATATTTATGATCCTCCGATGAAATTGACTGAGAGTTATGTGATACTGACGTAAAAAAATCGTTTCCAGCTTTAGTAATCGCGACAATCAATATTAAAGAAAAACATCAGTACACTAACACTATCTTCAATTTCTACATCCCGACAAAGATTTCTTCTCAAGTTTCATATTCAGTGCTTCACATCTTAATGTGTACCTACAATTCTTTGTGACCTACTTTCAACTAAGTTCGATGGTACGGCCCGACTGAACCGAGCATCACCCGCTATCTGGTTTGCTTCAGCCCAAGAATATTTGGATAGGGGAAGAACTTCTTCTCTTATAAATATGTCTCTGTGTCTTTTTCTCAGCAACGCGAAGCGAACACACGAGCAACTAATGTAGGTTTACCAGAAGAAATTCTTGCGAAAGAAAGATATATTAGCAGATAATCTTTTATAAACTGCGATTAGTACAAATCATGTGCTAGAATGAGCGAAGAAAAGTTCGTTCAACTAGTTTGATAAATGGTTTAGATGGCGATTTGGGAAACAGAAAAAGTTATAAGGGCTGGGAGTTTTTTTCACACAACCTAAAGGCAAACATGGTGCTTGGGTTATCAAATACAGAAGCTCGCTATTGAGGAAACACTCTTTCCATGATCTTGTCATATTCTGTTTCTCAAACTTTTTAAATGAACTGTGATTCTGCACTACATTTTAATTCGCTTCTGATTTATATTAGAATTAAAAACGACAAATTGGATTCGTTCCTGATTAGCATGTCCCTAGCAGGTATCCCCTCGATTCCTATATTATTCATACCCGGAGTCATAAATTTCCAGCAGTGCATCCATTTCTCCCAATTATTCCGGACAGGGAATCGGAAAAGTTTTCCGTTCCGCTCCAACGAACCGTAATGGCATCAATAATGAATAAAAATTATTGCCTATAAAAAGCAAAACTCTTAATTTCCAGCGAAAAGTGCCCGTCCGCTTCCGCACGTGTCCCCGGACGTGAGTGGCCTTCGAATTGACCTGAAATTCCCCCTCCACCAGCACGTTCCCAACCAACGGGCGGCGCAATCAAATTGGCCTGACCACTCATGCTCGAACCTCTAGTCCCGGACTCCCAACACGAAAAAAAAAACTTTTCCTCTCCGATCCTATAACTAAATGACGTCCCCGGACTCGGCTTCAGGGAAATGCTTTCTCCAGCGCCGCTGCCGCAGCCGCCGGGAGAATACCTGCCGTACATTCGGTACTCCGGCCCACTTTTCCCGTGGCCATAAAAGCGGGAACGAATTCGAAAGATTTATACCACCGGCAACTAATCCCAAACTGTTCGGTAATAAATCACGGTATGGAGAGCTAATAAATAAAACATTTTGCACCATTTAGGTGGGAGTCCACGCCAACCGTCGTCGTTGTCGGATGCGCACGCCCTGTCCACCCTACGTTTCGGGCAAGCATCCGGCCTGCGACGATTTGCCACTATTTTCCGGTAAACTTACCTTTCTAACAATGTTCTAAAAATTACTCCGCGCTAAACCAATGAAGCACGGAGCTCCGGGCCGGGCGATGACGACGGTTGTGGGTGGTAAAAATAAGATTGTGTGTTTCCACTTTCGTTCAATTTTAGTGCGCACCTTTATGCTTGGTCGAAGGGCTTTCGCGATCGTTGCAAATCTGAACATTTTAGAATTTATATGGAAATTTTGATAGAATTATGCTCTTGTACGCGATATCCGGCTCAAACTACTGAACTCATATTTGCTCAGTGTCCTATTTATATGACAGTAGTTTTCAAGCGAATATCTTGAGATCCACACAATATTTCCGTATACTATCTTCGGAGACTTTGTACAGAAAATCCTTACTTCGTACGTGATAAACAAATAATTTCAGCATTGACTTAATTTGTTTCAAATGTGTTTTCTTGGTAGATGGTAATATATCTAGGAAACTAGGAGTCGAATAAGGATGCACGTAGCAAATCGTATAAAGTCCTATTTTAAGTTTCTATCGCATATATGTACGGTCCATGTTAAAGTTATTGCGATGTATTTGGTGAAGTCGTATAAGAATACAAATCAACGTTTATGATATATGACTACATCGTAGTAAACGATATTCTAATGTTACATTGCGTTGAGCTTAACTTATTCACATAAGCGTGCGAAAGAACTCGCAAAGCGTCAAATAATTTCGCATAATTGAATACTACGATGATTATACGGCTTCTTCACTTGGCAATTTTCTCAGTTTGCCAGTTTAACTCGCATTGATGTACGAATGAAACTGCATAAAAATAAACTCGTTAAAGCGTATGTACAACCTAGCATAAGTTAGAACCGTTTATGTTAATGTGATATCAATTAAAGTGCTGCTATTTGACTGCGGATGCAGTGCTAGCGTAGCCGCGAGGATAATCACGCCACATCGTTATTAACTTCAATAATCTAACAAACACGTACAACGCAGGTAAACCAAATGCATTTCAACAAACACCAAAGCAATGCGAAAAAATCTGCAGGTTTTCCTGGAGGCACCCCTGGAGAAATTCTTGGATGCATCCATGGAAAAATTATTGGAAGGATTCATGAATCTTCCGGAGGGAGAAACATTTTTGAAGAGATTCTGAAAGGGATTGCTGAAGGAATCACAAGAGGAATAATCCCTGGATGAGTTTCCGGAGAAATCCCTTGGATAAAATTCTGGAAGAATTCCTGAAGGAATTCTTGAAAGAATTGTGGGAGGAATCCTTGGAAAAGTTTCTGAATAAATCCCTTGAGGAATTCATAGAGTAATTTCTAGAAAAATTAATGGAAAAATTACAAAACGTATTCCTAGAAATTTCTGGAGGAATTCATGAGAAAGTTCCTGGGAGAATTCCTGAAGAAATTCCTTAAGAAATTTCTGGAGGAATTCCTGGATGAATCCCTAAAGTAATTCGTTGAAGTATTTTTGGAGGAATTCTTGATAGAATCCCTGAAATAATTCATGGTGGAAATAATGGAAGATTCCCTGGAAGTATTCCTGACGAAACTCCTACAGAAATCCATGGAGGAATCCTTGAAGTTATCCCTGAACAAATTCCTTGAAAAATTCCTGGAAGAATTTCTGGAAAAAATACTAAAAGAAATCATGGAGGAATTCCTGAAGGAATTCCTGGAGGAATCCCTGAAGGAATTCCTGGAGGAATCCCTGAAGGAATTCCTGGAGGAATCCCTGAAGGAATTCCTGGAGGAATCCCTGAAGGAATTCCTGGAGGAATCCCTGAAGGAATTCCCTGAGGAATTCATGGCGAATTCCTGGAGGAATTTCTGGGAAATTCCTGGAATAATTCTTGGCGAAATTCCTGGAGATGTTCCTGGCAAATTCCTGGAAGAATACTTGGAGAAATTCTTGGAAGAATTCCTAGAGAAATTTCTGGAGGAATTCTTGGATGAATTCCTTGATCAATTCTTGGAGGAATTCCTTGAGGAATTCCTGGAGGAATTCGTGGAAGAATTCCTGGAGGAATTTCAGGAGGAATTCCTTGAGGAATTCCTGGAGGAATTCCTGGAGAAATTCCTGGAGGAAGTCCTGGAGGAATTGCTGAAGGAATTTCTGGAGAATTGCTGGAAGAATTCCTGGAGGAAATGCTGAAGGAATTCATGGAGGAATTTCTGCAGCAGTTGCTGGAGGAATTCCTGGAGGAATTGCAGGAGGAATTCCTGGAGGAATCCCTGGAGGAATCCCTGGAGGAATCCCTGGAGGAATTCCTGGAGGAATCCCTGGAGGAATTCCTGGAAGAATTCCTGGAGGAATTCCTGGAGGAATTCCTGGAGGAATTCCTGGAAGAATTCCTGAAGAAATTCCTGGAGGAATTCTTGGAGGAATTCATGGAGGAATTTCTGGAGGAATTCATGGAGGAATTTCTGGAGGAATCCATGGAAGAATTCCTGGATGAATTCATGGAGGAATCCCTGGAGGAATTCCTGGAAAAATTTCTAGAGGAGTACCTGGAGGAATTCCTGTAGGAATTCCTGGAGGAATACCTGGGGGAATTCCTTAAGATATTCCTGGAGGAATCCCTGATGGAATTCATTTTAACAATATCCTGAGGACTACCTGGAAGAATTTCTAGAGTACTACCTGGAGAAATTCTTGAAGCAATTGCAAAAAGAATTCCGGGAACAATGTCTGTTTAAATTCCTAACGGAATTCCTGAATAAATTCCTGGGTGAATTTTTGGAAGAATTCCTTGGGGAGTTCCTGGGGAAATTCCTTGAGAAATTCCTAGACTAATTTATGCTGGAATTTCTGGAGAAATTTTTGGAGGAATACCTGGAGCAGATCCTAGAGAAATTCTTGAATACAATATTGAAGAAATGCCTGGGAAATTTTTTGGAAGAATTTATGAAGGAATCCCTGGTAGATCACCTGCAAAAATTATTGGAGGAATTTCTAAAGGAATCTATGGAGATTTTCCCGAGAATATTCTTGGAGGAATTGTTGAGGGAACTGGTGAAGAAATTCCTAAATCAATTTCTGGGGGAATTCCTGAATTAATACTTGAAAGAGTTTCTAAAGGAATCTCTATGGAACTTCCCTGGAATATGCATTCTTAAGAAAAACGTTCACAGGAAACTGCAAGAATTAATACAGGAATTCTTCCAGAAAATGATTCAGGAATTTCCTCAGCAATTCCCTCGACAAAACCTCCAAGAGTTTTCTCGGGAAATTCTCCAGGGATTCCTTCAGAAATTCCTCAAATAATTTCTTCAGGATATCTACCAGGAATTTCTTCATAAATTCTTCCAGAAATTTTCTCAGGAATTTCCTCAATATTGCATTCAAGAATTCCTCCAGTAATTCCCGCATAAATAAGTCTAGGAATTTTTCAAGGAATTACCCCAGGAATTCCCCAAGGAATTCTTCCAAGAATTCACCCGAGAATTTATTCAGAAATTCCATAAGGAATTTATACAGACATTCTTCCCGGAACTTCCCGGCTTCATTAAGGCTCTATGCCCGATGCAATTCCATCAAGAATTCACCCAGGTAGTACTCTAGAAATTCCTCCAAATATTCCTCAGGTTATTTCTCCAAGGAATTCCATCAGGGATTCCTCCAGGAATTCCTTCAGGGATTCCTCCAAGAGTTTCTTCAGGGATTCCTCCACCAGGAATTCCTTCGGAGATTCCTCCAGAAATTCCTTCAGGGATTCCTTCAGGAATTCCTTCGGGGATTCCTCCAGGAATTTCTTCGGGGATTCCTCCAGGAATTCCTTCAGGGATCCCTCCAGGAATTTCTTCAGGGATTCCTCCAGGAATTTCTTCAGGGATTTCTCCAGGAATTTCTTCAGGGATTCCTCCAGGAATTTCTTCAGGGATTCCCCCAGGAATTTCTTCAGGGATTCCCCCAGGAATTTCTTCAGGGATTCCCCCAGGAATTTCTTCAGGGATTCCCCCAGGAATTTCTTCAGGGATTCCTCCAGGAATTTCTTCAGGGATTCCCCAAGGAATTTCTTCAGGGATTCCTCCAGGAATTTCTTCAGGGATTCCTCCAGGAATTTCTTCAGGGATTCCTCCAGGAATTTCTTCAGGGATTCCTCCAGGAATTTCTTCAGGGATTCCTCCAGGAATTTCTTCAGGGATTCCTCCAGGAATTTCTTCAGAGATTCCTCCAGGAATTTCTTCAGGGATTCCTCCAGGAATTTCTTCAGGGATTCCTCCAGGAATTTCTTCAGGGATTCCTCCAGGAATTTTTTCAGGAATTCCTCCAGGAATTTATTCAGGGATTCCTCCAGGAATTTCTTCAGGGATTCCTCCAGGAATTTCTTCAGGGATTCCTCCAGGAATTTCTTCAGGGATTCCTCCAGGAATTTCTTCAGGGATTCCTCCAGGAATTTCTTCAGGGATTCCTCCAGGAATTTCTTCAGGGATTCCTCCAGGAATTTCTTCAGGGATTCCTCCAGGAATTTCTTCAGGGATTCCTCCAGGAATTTCTTCAGGGATTCCTCCAGGAATTTCTTCAGGGATTCCTCCAGGAATTTCTTCAGGGATTCCTCCAGGAATTTCCTCAGGGATTCCTCCAGGAATTTCTTCAGGGATTCCTCCAGGAATTTCTTCAGGGATTCCTCCAGGAATTTCTTCAGGGATTCCTCCAGGAATTTCTTCAGGGATTCCTCCAGGAATTTCTTCAGGGATTCCTCCAGGAATTTCTTCAGGGATTCCTCCAGGAATTTCTTCAGGGATTCCTCCAGGAATTTCTTCAGGGATTCCTCCAGGAATTTATTCAGGGATTCCTCCAGGAATTTCTTCAGGGATTCCTCCAGGAATTTCTTCAGGGATTCCTCCAGGAATTTCTTCAGGGATTCCCCCAGGAATTTCTTCAGGGATTCCCCCAGGAATTTCTTCAGGGATTCCCCCAGGAATTTCTTCAGGGATTCCCCCAGAAATTTCTTCAGGGATTCCCCCAGGAATTTCTTCAGGGATTCCCCCAGGAATTTCTTCAGGGATTCCCCCAGGAATTTCTTCAGGGATTCCCCCAGGAATTTCTTCAGGGATTCCCCCAGGAATTTCTTCAGGGATTCCCCCAGGAATTTCTTCAGGGATTCCCCCAGGAATTTCTTCAGGGATTCCCCCAGGAATTTCTTCAGGGATTCCTCCAGGAATTTCTTCAGGGATTCCTCCAGGAATTTCTTCAGGGATTCCTCCAGGAATTTCTTCAGGGATTCCTCCAGGAATTTCTTCAGGGATTCCTCCAGGAATTTCTTCAGGGATTCCTCCAGGAATTTCTTCAGGGATTCCTCCAGGAATTTCTTCAGGGATTCCTCCAGGAATTTCTTCAGGGATTCCTCCAGGAATTTCTTCAGGGATTCCTCCAGGAATTTCTTCAGGGATTCCTCCAGGAATTTCTTCAGGGATTCCTCCAGGAATTTCTTCAGGGATTCCTCCAGGAATTTCTTCAGGGATTCCTCCAGGAATTTCTTCAGGGACTCCTCCAGGAATTTCTTCAGGGATTCCTCCAGGAATTTCTTCAGGGATTCCTCCAGGAATTTCTTCAGAGATTCCTCCAGGAACTTCTTCAGAGATTCCTCCAGGAATTTCTTCAGGGATTCCTCCAGGAATTTCTTCAGGGATTCCTCCAGGAATTTCTTCAGGGATTCCTCCAGAAATTTCTTCAGGGATTCCTCCAGGAATTTCTTCAGGGATTCCTCCAGGAATTTCTTCAGGGATTCCTCCAGGAATTTCTTCAGGGATTCCTCCAGGAATTTCTTCAGGGATTCCTCCAGGAATTTCTTCAGGGATTCCTCCAGGAATTTCTTCAGGGATTCCTCCAGGAATTTCTTCAGGGATTCCTCCAGGAATTTCTTCAGGGATTCCTCCAGGAATTTCTTCAGAGATTCCTCCAGGAATTCCTTCAGGGATTCCTCCAGAAATTCCTTCAGGGATTCCTCCAGGAATTCCTTCAGGGATCCCTCCAGGAATTCCTTCAGGGATTCCTCCAGGAATTCCTTCAGGGATTCCTCCAGGAATTCCTTCAGGGATTCCTCCAGGAATTTCTTCAGGGATTCCTCCAAAAATTCTTCAGGGATCCCTCCTGGAATTCGTTAAGGGATTTCTCCAGGAATTCGTTCAGGGATTTCTACAGGAATTCCTTCAGGGATTCCTCCAGGAATTCCTTCAGTCATTCCTCCAGGAATTACTTCAGGGAATCCTCCAGAAATTCCTTCAGGGATTCCTCCAGAAATTCCTTCAGGGATTCCTCCCGAAATTCCTTCAGGGGTTCCTCCAGGAATTTCTTCAGGGATTCTTCCCGGAATTCTTTCGGGGATTCCTCCAGGAATTTCTTCGGGGATTCTTCTAGGATTTTTTTCGGGGATCCCTCCAGGAATTCCATCTGGGATTCCTCCAGGAATTCTTGCAGGGATTCCTCCAGGAATTCCTTGTGGGATTCCTCTAGGAATTCCTTCAGAGATTCCTCCTGGAATTCCTTCAGGGATTCCTCCTGTAATTCCTTCAGGGATTCCTCCAGGAATTCCTTCAGGGATTCCTCCAGGAATTCCTTCAGGGATTCCTCCAGGAATTCCTTCAGGGATTCCTCCAGGAATTCCTTCAGGGATTCCTCCAGGAATTCCTTCAGGGATTCCTCCAGGAATTTCTTCAGGGATTCCTCCAAAAATTCTTCAGGGATCCCTCCTGGAATTCGTTAAGGGATTTCTCCAGGAATTCGTTCAGGGATTTCTACAGGAATTCCTTCAGGGATTCCTCCAGGAATTCCTTCAGTCATTTCTCCAGGAATTACTTCAGGGATTCCTCCAGAAATTCCTTCAGGGATTCCTCCAGAAATTCCTTCAGGGATTCCTCCCGAAGTTCCTTCAGGGGTTCCTCCAGGAATTTCTTCAGGGATTCTTCCCGGAATTCTTTCGGGGATTCCTCCAGGAATTTCTTCGGGGATTCTTCTAGGATTTTTTTCGGGGATCCCTCCAGGAATTCCATCTGGGATTCCTCCAGGAATTCTTGCAGGGATTCCTCCAGGAATTCCTTGTGGGATTCCTCCAGGAATTCCTTGTGGGATTCCTCCAGGAATTCCTTCAGAGATTCCTCCTGGAATTCCTTCAGGGATTCCTCCAGGAATTCCTTCAGGGATTCCTCCAGGAATTCCTTCAGGGATTCCTCCAGGAATTCCTTCGGGGATTCCTCCAGGAATTCCTTCGGGGATTCCTCCAGGAATTCCTTCGGGGATTCCTCCAGGAATTCCTTCGGGGATTCCTCCAGGAATTCCTTCGGGGATTCCTCCAGGAATTCCTTCGGGGATTCCTCCAGGAATTCCTTCGGGGATTCCTCCAGGAATTCCTTCGGGGATTCCTCCTGGAATTCCTTTAGGGATTCCTCCTGGAATTCCTTTAGGGATTCCTCCTGGAATTCCTTTAGGGATTCCTCCTGGAATTCCTTTAGGGATTCTTCCTGGAATTCCTTTAGGGATTCCTCCTGGAATTCCTTTAGGGATTCCTCCTGGAATTCCTTCAGGGATTCCTCCTGGAATTCCTTCAGGGATTCCTCCTGGAATTCCTTCAGGGATTCCTCCTGGAATTCCTTCAGGGATTCCTCCTGGAATTCCTTCAGGGATTCCTCCTGGAATTCCTTCAGGGATTCCTCCTGGAATTCCTTCAGGGATTCCTCCTGGAATTCCTTCAGGGATTCCTCCTGGAATTCCTTCCGGGATTCCTCCTGGAATTCCTTCCGGGATTCCTCCTGGATTTCCTTCCGGGATTCCTCCTGGAATTCCTTCAGGGATTCCTCCTGGAATTCCTTCAGGGATTCCTCCTGGAATTCCTTCAGGGATTCCTCCTGGAATTCCTTCAGGGATTCCTCCAGGAATTCCTTCAGGGATTCCTCCAGGAATTTCTTCAGGGATTCCTCCAGGAATTCCTTCAGGGATTCCTCCAGGAATTCCTTCAGGGATTCCTCCAGGAATTCCTTCAGGGATTCCTCCAGGAATTCCTTCAGGGATTCCTCCAGGAATTCCTTCAGGGATTCCTCCAGGAATTCCTTCAGGGATTCCTCCAGGAATTCCTTCAGGGATTCCTCCAGGAATTCCTTCAGGGATTCCTCCAGGAATTCCTTCAGGGATTCCTCCAGGAATTCCTTCAGGGATTCCTCCAGGAATTCCTTCAGGGATTCCTCCAGGAATTCCTTCAGGGATTCCTCCAGGAATTCCTTCAGGGATTCCTCACGGAATTCCTTCAGGGATTCCTCACGGAATTCCTTCAGGGATTACTCCTGGAATTCCTTCAGGGATTCCTCCTGGAATTCTTTCAGGGATTCCTCCTGGATATCCTTCAGGGATTCCTCCTGGAATTCCTTTCGGGATTCCTCCAGGAATTCCTTCAGGGATTCCTCCTGAAATTCCTTCAAGGATTCCTCCTTGAATTCTTTCAAGGATTCCTCCTGGAATTCCTTCAGGGATTCCTCCTGGAATTCCTTCAGGGATTCCTCCTGGAATTCCTCCAGGGATTCCTCCTGGAATTTCTTCAGGGATTCCTCCTGGAATTCCTTCAGGGATTCCTCCTGGAATTCTTTCAAGGATTCCTCCTGGAATTCCTTCAGGGATTCCTCCTGGAATTCCTTCAGGGATTCCTCCTGGAATTCCTTCAGGGATTCCTCCTGGAATTCCTTCAGGGATTCCTCCTGGAATTCCTTCAGGGATTCCTCCTGGAATTCATTTAGGGATTCCTCCTGGAATTCCTTCAGAGATTCCTCCTGAAATTCCTTCAAGGATTCCTCCTGGAATTCCCTCAAGGATTCCTTCTGGAATTCCCTCAAGGATTCCTCGTGGAATTCCTTCAAGGATTCCTCCTGGAATTTTTCAAGGTTTTCTCCTGGAATTCCTTCAGGAATTCCTCCTAGAATTCCTTTAGGAATTCCTCCTGGAATTCTTTCTGGAATTCCTCCTGGAGTTCCTTCAGGAATTTCTCCTGGAGATGCTCCAGGAATTTCTCACGGAATTCTTTCAGGGATTCCTCCTGGAATTCCTTCAGGAATTCCTCCTGGAAATCATTCAGGAATTCCTTCAGGAACTCCTTCAGGGATTCCACCAGGAATTACTTCAGGGATTCCCCTTGATCAATTCATAGAGGGATTCCTGGAGGCATTCCCTGAGGAATATCTAGAGATATTGCTGCAGGAATACTCTGTTAAATGAATCCCCCTATTATGAATTAAATAAATACTACTCAAGTGCGCTTTCTATGAGTCCATTGAACAAGCTGCCTGTCCAAACGTAGTCCTAAAGGGAGCAAAAGTCTTCGTTCCAGCCAACACAGAAGAAAATCGGTAGCGGATTGCTTGCTACAATGTAAGATTCCACCCGAATACTGCTGGTGGAGCATGTTCTCGCTCGCTTTCAGTTTTACGTACTTTTCGGGAATAAATGTCCGCCCGCACCCAACTTTTATCGATTGGGGACCGATATAGAGCCTTGATTATCTTGTTATTTCCGCACTCGGTTCCGAAAGGCGTGGGGGTGGGACCCATGTCTTAAGTCAAAGGTAGTAGCACCGCGACGACGATGGAGAAACTTTTCATCGTTTTGGTTGTAGTTCTTTATTGTTGTAAGAAGGTAGCTGTAAGGAGAGGGGGAAGAGGGCATACACACATGAAGGGCATATGTGAGTACTGTTTGTGTAGGTATACTTATTGAGCAGTCATTTTAAGCTTTCAGGTACGTGAGAATTGTGCGAGACCAAGGGATTTCCGGTTTATGGAATGAAAATGATGTATGTTTTTTTCCCTTTCCTCATATAAGTATGCGAGATCCTTTGTATGTCAAGTTTCAGTAAGTAGTTAGAAACAGTAAAAGTGAAACAGAAAAAAGGTCATATATTTGAGGATTTTACAAGGTAAAACAATTTATTACCAGTACTCTCACTTCTTTCTCGGCGTGCCAACTGGATCAAATTCTGCTTCTTAATTTGATTATTTTCACTGTTATTATACGGACTATACGGACGTTCAAAACGTCATTAGAGCGACAAAGTACAACCAACTTACGTTTATGTCACGTTCTCGCTGTATGCCCGTTGCACCAATAACCACTTCTGCAAATGGAATTCTAAGCTTCCTAATCGGCTCGGCATCTCACGGTTGACGCTGACGTTCTCGACTGAAGGCCTCGACCACGACGACAATGACGTGGAGATGATTGCCAAGGATTATGATCCACTTTAGCTGGGCGGCACCACCGGGGAACCGACCCACACGATGACGAACGAACTACACCGCGCTGCTGCTGCGCTGCTGTCACACGCAGTGCTGGTGCTGAGAGCGCCTTGATCTAGATGGATTCTCGAGTATGCGAGGGCAGCCCAAAGATGAACTAGCTCACTTCCATCAGCGACGCTAGGTAGGTTAGGCATGTGCCTCGGTGCGTGATAAAAGCAGGGCAACATAGTCTGATGCAACGTGCGTGTGTGTGTCGTTCCTGGTCGTT
Source organism: Aedes albopictus (assembly GCF_035046485.1). Classification (NCBI taxonomy): domain Eukaryota; kingdom Metazoa; phylum Arthropoda; class Insecta; order Diptera; family Culicidae; genus Aedes; species Aedes albopictus. The sequence goes on along the minus strand of NC_085138.1, from coordinate 51,994,491 downwards.
GGCAGAGATAACGGGAAAGTATGTTAGGATCCCGTTTCCCGTATTAGCATATATATTAGACGGGGAAAATATTTACCAACGCCGGTCTTCCGGTGGAGAGTGTCACTTGGGAAGTAAACAAGCTTGTCGAGATGTCGTCCTCGTCGTCGGACGCAAGGACGGTCGGCACTCTAAACTGTGCTGATAGGTTCCAGCCGCTGCGCTGCGATGCGGTGTGGTGTGGTTGGTCGAGAGCTACGTGGGGCGATGATAAGAAGGCGGTCGGTCGTCGGTGGAGTGCAAATTCCATTGCGAAGCATTTTTCCGGTTCGGTTTTGGAAGCCGGCGTGCGGCACGTTTCTGGGTAGAATAAATTGAATTGAGTTGTTTATCAGGCGTTCCACAAAGGAATCCGCCCGGCTGGGCTGGCTGGCTGGAAGATTGGTTTGGCTTGTGAGAACTTGTTGATAAGCTTTTTGGACATGCGATACTTTTCCCACCCGAAAGTCGTCGGTAACATAATTAATCCCGGTACCTACGGATCCCACCGGTCGGTCGGTGTCGGCTCTTGGCCCTGGTCTGACACGCGATGTAGGATCGTTCCCGTTCGCGTGCCTGCATGGCCGTCTGATGTCAAGAGCGGTCGGCGCGCGCGGTGGTCTCGGTCGGTAACACGATGATGCTTGGATTTTCCCTCGGGCGGAAATCATTTAGCGCTGATGCGGATGGGTAGATGAAAGCAACCCACCTCTCCCAGCAATAGCCCATTACTCGAGTAGGTATTGCCTGCCACTCTTTTTGACGGGGATACGACTGGGAAGTAGGTATCAGCGCTTTTGAGCTTGAATGCTCCGTGCTGTTGATTTTCCAGTCGGTGGAATTGGATGCTGTGCTCACTGCACCGGATGGAATGGATCTATTCAAGTTTGGTTCGGTGAATCGAGCTGCCTGCTGCTGTGCAGCCGGCTTTTGCGCCTGAAACTAGATCAGAAGTTTATATCGAGTGGAATAATTTCACTTTATGGTCCACACCAGCAGCGGTATCAGTGCTCAGAAGTGCATGTGCCGCTTCATGGAATGTAACATTTCTGCCAATGATTTACCGGAGGGGATTTGATACGTTTTTGCAGCAAAGTTACTGTGAACTTGTGTTTCAAAGATCTATTCTGTTAGATAACGGATGGTTTAATATATTTTGAAATGCAATCCATGCTGGAGATTGGTGGTTTGCAGACACTTCTCTGGCAAGAGTTTTACAAAATATGATAACGTAAAAAGTATTTTAATTTTATCATTTTACTTAAGGCAAACCAAGCCAAGTGAGAATTACAATGCTTAAAACGCTTTGACATTCATGTACACAATAGAAACACGTGTTTGTTGAGCAAATTAAGATATAAATTGCGACAAAAAAAAATATTCACGTTCACCAGTGGGAATGGAACCCACGACTTCCAATTCTCTAGAGGGGTACTTTTATTCCTCCAAGCTACAGATCCAGTTGACCATCTCCATCGCCTGATGGCGTAGAACTGAACTCGATTCCACTATCGCACCATGGTTCGTTTCTTTTCAGAATGTTGTTTAAATCTCCTTCGGATGGGATTAGATAAACATCTTACACACATCTCTGTTATGTACATGTATGTCAAGAACGAAAGAATAACTATTTTTAAATTGTTCAATGTTCAGTAAAGTTCGAAAGGACCATGAAGATCATGTAGCTTCAGATACTTTAGTGACCCGATTATGCCAGTTCCCTTTCATAACACATTTTTTGCACTCCTCGAAAACCTGAACAGTTTTTCAAAAAATGTATCCCTCTCTATGCTCTGCATTTAAACTGTAGCTTGATGATAAACATGAATTAGTTGGATAAAATTTGATCATAAGATAACGAGAGTGAAAAGTTTGACACAAAATGTAAATATAGTAGAATCATGTATTACTTAATTTATACATTTTAGTGCCTATAACATATCAGACAATTTTGAGCATATTTTATGTGGGTATCAAATGTTACTTCATAAACAGCTGTTTTAGCCATATAGTGTATCATGCACGTAAATAGTGCGAAGTGAAACCCAAAAATGTGTCCAAGCAAGTCTGTTGAATTCGATGGGGGCAAACATGGGAAATCTTATTCGCTCACACAATCGCGCTTAGTATCAAAACGCGCGTCGCACTTTTGCACTCACAATGTTGCATCAGCGTTCGCGTTCGCGTTTGTATGGGTTTTGTTTTGTCATCGTGATAATCTATTGTAGAAATCAAACTCAATAAAGTTTTCAATGTTCTAAATAAGTTAGTGCTGCTGGTGATCAAGCTGCTGATTGCAAAGGAAAAACACAAGTTTAATTTTTGGGCGATTCTCGGAGATCATGACTTCTGGGGAAGACCGGATATTCGGAAAGGGAACGTTCATAAATTAAGTCACGTTTTGAGGGGAAAGGGTGGTTTCAACAAAGTGTGTGGGTCGTCACACACAAAAATTTCACAGGTATCATACAAAAAAAAGGGACATAGGGGGGAGGGGTGAAAATGGTTGTTGGCCAAACAAGCTGTTGCGACCATGCTAGTGATTTTTTAAAATCCGAATATCAGAAACTAATGGGATTCTAACAGAAAGTAGAGAAGTGCGAACGAAGATGAAGATTCCAGTACTCAAGTAAGCTGATGTTTGAACAATAACTCAAAGCATTTGTTTCAAGTCTGCTACAATTACCAAACACACAGTCATCTAAGAGGAGTTTTCGGGGAAATTCGTAAACAATTCTTTCGACAAATCCTCCAGAAAATCTTTGGGGCATTCACTCCCAAATATTATTTCAGAAATTTATGTAAAATATCATGCAGGTTTTTCTTCAATACATTCTTCCGAATTTTTCAAATTGGTACCGCCAGAAAAAAAAAATCAGGAATAATTCCAATGATTTTTGAATCTATTACTTTCAAGACTTCATCAGGAATTCCTTCAAGAAATGTCATAATGATTTCCTCCAAAGATTGACAATAAGTTTCCTTGAGGAATCCCCCAAGATTTTTTTCTGAAAATTTGTCAATGTATTATTCCTAGAAATTCTCAAAAAATCCTTCTGGAGCATATAAAAAACTCCCGTTAGAATTGTTTTATGGATTTCATCAGGAAATCTCACAGAAAACTTCAGGAACAGGAATTCTTTCTAGTTTTTTTTGGGAATTCTTACACACATTCCTCAATGAATTTCGCGAAAGATAAATCCAGTAATGTTTCTAAGAATTCCTCCAATAATTTGTCTAGGAAGTATTCTGAGGAATTTCTCCAGAAGTTTTTTTCAGAAATTCTACTGGCGATTTTGCAAAGATTGCACGAGCAATTTTTGCATAAATTATTCAGTGATCCTCAATGACTTCTTCAGGATTTATTCTATTTTTTTATCTGTATTAACGAGATTTTTAGCCCTGGGCTAGTTCATCTCGGGACCCACGCTTTACTTCCCTTCCGAAGGAATAACTCACATTTTGCGAGTTTGTCGGGAGTGGGATTCGATCCCAGGTCCTCGGCGTGATAGTCAAGTGTTCTAACCATCACACCAGATCCGCTCCCCATTCTAAAAAATTGTTAAATGAATTCTTTAAAAGATGTCCTCAACTAAAGCATTGTTCACTTAGAATCTGAACGCATGGCATTAAAGCTTGCGATCATCGATACATCTGCTTGGGTTTCGAAGATTTGGCAAAAGTTACAATTCTAGCCATCATTTTTTGACAACAAGATGATGCGATCAAATTTGTATAAGGAAGACAGCCTCAAGAATCACGTGCTGTTTTACAAAAACGCACACAAGGGATCTGTAGAGGTATTATTTAGGGTATTGGTTCCTTTATTAAGCATATGGCCTCCATTTTCATCCTCTTAAAAACAAAGGGTTTGATGAGCTGTAACAACAGTCGGAGACGATCAGGGGTATCATCACAGATAGCTAGTGTTTATCATGTAAAAAGCATTCAAATTTCGCCGATTTGCCTCTAATTTCGCGATAAGGAAAATGTTTGGTCATTGGAATCTTATACTAATCAAAGAGCTATGGACATTGACAAGATGACCCGAATATACAGTGCATCAAACAATTGTCCGTACATCAATTTTTTGGTCAAAATAATTTTTCATTGAAATGTTTAACTTTTCTATACGTCAATCAAAACGCTAAAATTTTGTCCAATTATAACCCATATATCGAAGCTCCATTGGTAAAATTTTGAGCGAGATCGAATAAGTTTTCTGAAAGTTTTAGAACTTGTAGTAAAACTTTAAAGATTTTTGTACACATTCTTAAAACATTATATCTCAATATGTACTTGATAAAACTTTTTCAATTTTATTCAATTTTTTTTTGTGTTACAGCTTATACCCAAGACTTTCATATGCAGCTTCGTTTAAGGTTTTCTATTCACTACAAAAAATATGAAAAATCTGTATATGTTCAGAGTGTCATTTGGAAATTTATCATATTTTGATCAATAAAAGTGCCAAATGTTTTCAACGTTTTTTAGCTCTCTTAATGTAATATGTTTATACAGGACCTACTAAACTACATATGAAGAGTAGGTCCTATGTATTTTTCGTTCAAATCATGCACTTTTATTGGTGGAAAACGTTTCCAGATTATATTTGCAAAATAAGGTAAATTTTCAAGCATCGTTAACTACATATGCACATTTTTAATATTTTTTGTAGTGAATATAAAACCTCAAAAATAGCTGCAAATGAAAACCTTAGGTATCAGCTATAACACACAAAAAATTGAAAAAGTTTCATCGAGTACATACTGAGATATAATGTTTTAAAAATGTGTTCAAAAATATGAGTTTTTCTAAAAGTTCTATAACTTTCAGAAAACTTATTCAATCTCGCTCAAAATTTTACCAATGGAGCTTTAATATTTGATCATGATAGGTCAAAATTTCAGCGTTTTTGATTGACGTATAAAAAAGTCATGAACATTTGAATGAAAAATTATTTTGACCGAAAAGTTGCTGTACGGACAATTTTTTGATACACTGTAGTTGCTACCACTAATGCTGAGGATAACAACCTAATTTGATTTAACTTAACACCATTACTCAATAAAAACTAGACGAAATACCAATGACAGACGTGCGTGCCGGCTGAAAGGATCTTGAGGCACATTTGCAATTATTACAAAAGGATAAAGGACAGTTTATGGCGCATTTTTTTTTTCGGGGCATAACGTCCGAACATGCAGATACGCTGTGAATTCCAAGGAAAGAAGGCACATAGGATATTATGACGCATCCAATCTTTTGAACGTTATTGAAAAATCACTGTGATTTCACCCATTTCCCCCAGAGAAAGCATATTTTCGGTGCACTCGTACAGCTCATGCATTGTATCACACGCAATATGTGAACACATCTAATGAAAGCTTATTTATCGTAGAATAGACCAACCGAATAATATTCCGCATTATTTGTCATAAAATTATCAAATTTAAGTGATTCTTACTTGGAGAATGTTATCTTAAGTTGAACCATTTGTAATCTAAATTTGAACTAGTAAACGGGAGCGAGCTTCCAGTATTGGCCTGCAGACTGCGCTAGTGGTTGTTTTGTTTACTCTAGGGGGAAGAAAAATTCCAGTTTCTGAAGAGTTTAGAACATTCTTAGTCGAAATTCCACTGCCTAATGAAAAATAGTTATGGGAATTAGCAGATCCATGTGTTTTCTATGTTCAGCACGAAATTGGCTGTTGTGGGAGATGCTCGAGCTGCTGGCGCCAGTAGTTCAAAGTAAGATTAAAATCTTTGTTGACAAATAATCAAATTTTTCAATGAAATTCGGTGCAAAGCAAATACAAACTTTTTACCACTTAACAGAAAGCTTATACCCATAGATTTCATGTACATAAGATTTTGCCGTAGTAAATTATTTCAATGTGGGAGAAAAAATCACTCAAAATTTGCGCTACTTCGGAAAGCCGCAATTTGGTTCAACCTTTGAATACCTACCCTAATTGCTTTCCTGAGATCCTCTTGAAATCCTTATGACGACACCAACATTTCAAAAGCTGCTTTTGGAATCATCTCCTTCTTTTAAAGCTGTGGATCATGTGTTATGATTTCCATGTTTTTCACAACAAGTACCAGATGGGAAAAACTCTCCTCTTTCCGACTACCACGGTGGGTTGAGTGTAAGGGAGGCAGTACGACCTACAGCTTTGAAATAAGGTATTACTTCCAAATGCAGTTACGCCCTTTTGAAATGTTGGTGCCGATGAAAGCTTCTGGAACGTCCAATGAAACAACTTCAAACGCCTTGAAAAGCGTATAAAACCCTTTTAAACCTCTCTGCACAGAAACGTCTTGAAACGGTACTGAAATTCCATAAAAATCTCCCCGAAGCTGACCCGAGATGAGCTCTTGCAACCCTCTTAGACCCATCGGAAACGTCTCTGTCTTCGAACGTATTTAAACGCCTTGAAACGCTGCTGAAATCGTCCTACAATCTCAATGAAACTGAGCCCATGCAGTCCCCTCCAAAGCATCTGAAATCTTTGGAACCTCCCTGAAACGCCTTGAAATGCACTAAAGCGCATGAAAGCCCCCTAAAACTTCTTTGATATTGATCTGAGAGTCCGTGTATGCCCCATAAACGCCTCCCAAACCTTCTGAAACACCCTGAATCCCCTGATATTCTTCTTAAATCTACTATGGAAAGCTCTGAAATGTCATTGGAGGGCCTTTAAACGTTTATAAAACTTTCCCCAAAACCTCCATAGATGGAACTAGCTAAAACGGTTCAATGAGCCTGTTAAATCCACCGAAACCACATGAATCGCCCTGAAATATTTGAAACGCCTTGCAACGCTTCTGAAACCCCCCTCAAACTCCCCTAAAACATCCTGCAAAACGCTCTGACAATCTTCATGATTTCTCTTTAAATAACTTATAGGCTATAGCTACTTGTCCAATTTATATTCCTTTGCAATCTTGAAATCCTTTTAAGTAAAAATTTCTATTAGGCAGTTTCATATCATTACCTAAATGATGGTTCCGATGTGTGGGGTGTGCACAAAGGTTAGTGCCATTCTCCTTGCGTGTCCTTCCCCTAGGAAGCAACAGTGACAGCAAGCATCATGACGAGGTTGACAGTGTGATGCTGCCGCCGTCATTATGGAATGGAACTTTGGCGAAGCAAGTTGCCTTCATCGTTAGGTCCCGTATCACATTAAGTGATTCTACGGTTGTTTTCTAAAATAGATCGGAACAGATTCTTCCAGCATGCAACGTTATATTCACACAGTGTGTACATACCATTCTGATAGGATTTACTTCCCTTCCATACACACATTTTTAGGAGCTTGTCGAGAGTGACATTCAATCACAGGTCGGTCCTCAAAATCTCTGGTTTAATGAATGGTAGAGTTTAAGTTTTACTTGCCACTTTTTATTTTTTTAAATGATCTTTACTGGTATCTGTAATTATTTATTACATTAATCGCACTTAAATTAGGTGTCACTATCATCCTAATTGGCTTTTTAAGTGATGTTGAGATAATTACATTTTCTGAATCTGCATGCCAAACTGAGCCGAAATCCAAATTTTCATGAATTTTGGAGCCCGGGAACCTATTTAAAAATCAATTTGAAGTTTGTATGGGAGCGATTTGTCGAATCACCCCTCGTCGGATTTTGTACTGGGCGGAGCTGTCAAGCAGTTGCCCAGCTGTCAAAAGGTGATTTGAATAAATCTTCTTGAAATTGATTTTAGGTATCAAAACGAAGTTCTAAGAATCTGAAAAAAATCATAGAGGCTTAAAAAAGGTGCTCTTTCGTTTAAAAATATAAAATCATTGAATTTTTCTAAATTTGAAAACCCAATTTAGTAAAATAAATTGAAGCTGTTATCTATATGTTTAATAACATATTACATTTCATTTGCTTTAGCAATTATGGATCTTTACAGGTTTTATTTTTCACCTGCTTGTCAGAAATACATTTACCTAACCTAAACTAATCATATGAAGAGCTAACCGTAGCAATATACCCATCGATACGAATTTGAACAAGTGTTCAGACCTGTATTTGTGAAAAATGTATACTTTTTTTCAGTAGGGTGCTTGAGGAGAAGATCTCAATCTTTGGGGGTTTCCGGCAATACACGGCAGTCTCCTTTCCTTGCAATTTGAGAAGAAACCTTGATTTCTCTTATGGAGTTCAAGATCTCCTGCCAAAACCAGCAAACTCATAAACGCTGACCACGACTAGCGGCACCCGTTGTTTATTTAGCAGGAATTGAAGAACAATGTTCAGCGTTTCATAGGGATTAGTCATTTTCGAAATTTTCATCAGAAACAATTGTTTCATTGGAAAGAAGCGAAGATAATAAAGGTTCTATTTTAGCGCGTTTTGCGACAGTTTTGATATTCACTTTTTTTCTGTGTTCCATGATTTGTTAGAAGGCACAATAAGACAGGGAGTAGGGTATCGCGCCACTTGGGCGGTGGCTTCTATATTCGTCTGTTTTCCACTATAACTCAGTCAATTTTGAACCAATTGACTTGAAATGTTGTACACGGGTAGATACTATACCTATCTCACCACATTCCAAAAGTTGTGTCAATTGGTTCAAATTTGACTGAGTTATAGTGGAAAACAGACGAATATAGAAGCCACCGCCCAAGTGGCGCGATTCCCTATTATTTGTTCATGTTTGTGAATAATGTTGTGGCATTAATTTATGGGTTTAATTTGAAATTCTTCCAGAGTCAAATGAAAATAATTACTGGGTGTGGCTAATTAGAGTAAAGCTTCTCCACGGAGCTTCTAATAAAGGAAACTATACACATAAAGCTGTTCCTCTAATGCATCGTAGCAGTGCATTCTTCTATCCAACCCATCCTCACATACATCAGAGTCTTCCCAGTAGCAACTGTTTGCTCATTCCAGACGCGAAGTGTTTTCCTTTCTAATTCGTAACCACTTGGCAGGCGCTAAGACGGATGCTAAAACAACATCAACCACCAGCAGCATCAGCGTCTCCAGCAGCTTCCGACACTGACTGGAAGACAACCACTCGACCCACATCAACGATGAGCTCCCTGCTCGTTGTTATAGGAGGGAGTGAAGCAACAGTTTTCCTCTTCCTAAATAAGAAATGTTTTGTGTTTTAAGTTTTGTGCGCTGCGTCTCCATCCTCTCGATGTTTGTGTTCCTATCCGGACTGGCTTCCCCATCCAACTACAAACTGATCTCGGTTGAAGAATCGACACCGCCGGGCAGACAAGGGAGGACTTCGCCTTCGCTTCGGAGGAACTTGTTTGTTCCGAACTGGACAAGAACAACTCTTCGGACGCGCGTTCCAGATTAAATTGGAAGATTAAATGGAATTGGAAAATTTTCCACCGTTGTTCGACGACGAACTGCGGGTGCAATGGGCCTGGACGGGAAGTAAATTGAGGCAGACGGCGGCGAGCAGCAGCGTTGGGGCACTTTTCTCCGGAGGGCAAGCGCGAGCTGATGAGGCTTAACTTCTTCGCTTGGTTGTTTGGCTGCTGCCTGCTGCTGGCTGGTTGCCTGGGGTTCGTCGGATGGAAGGGGCCAATTGGGAGCAGTTTTCCGACAATGGCCTTGGGAGAAGTTGGCAGCGGAAGGCTTTTTATTTGTTTCGGATTGGAGGGATTAAATTTCAAAATAAGATTTATTGCCATGTCTTAAAATCAGACCCGCTCGGGTGGCTCGAGATGGGATGGAAGCAAACTTGCAGTACCGAATGGAGGGAAACTATTTTTTTTTCTCTGCTGATTTTGGAGCAACAAGACTCAGAGGTTGCTGGTTGCTGGTACCCGCGAGTTCTGTTCTTGACGAAAGGGATCGGGTTGGTCATTAAACTTTCGCTTCGTACTTGGACGGGAAAGCAGCGGAAAATGGAAACGACTGTCATTAATCTTTGCAGCGTCATAAAAAGTGATTTCGGTAATTAGTTTCGCTTTTTAATGCTTGGCTGGAAAGGATAACTTCTGATAGCAACAGAGTTGAAAAGTGGGATTAACAACTTTTGAAATTTTGGCAAATTTACGGCGCAGTTAAATTGGACTGATTTGCGACTTTTCGGCCGGTATCAATCGCAATGAAATCACCAGTATGGGACAGGCCCACGCTCCGAGGAAACATGAGTGTGTTATTTGTTTTCAATTATAAAAGGAAATTATTATTACGTGTTGCATACAATTTGCATCATTCGTTTATTTCCAGGAGCTGAATATGAAAAGGAATTGTCGGAGACATAAATATTCGATTATTCTACATACTACAATATATTCAAACCTCCATTAAATTATTGGGACGAGGATACTTAAATGGATTCATTACGAAAATGGATTCTGTTTTTTACTTAAATCGTTTTCTATCTCTTCCATTGCAGTTTACTTCGAGACACATACAATTTTATCAAAATAAGCCAATAAAATCTTTCTTAAGGTTTCGACTGACGGCTATAACTTTACACGGCTGTAACTTTACTTTTGACGGCCTTATGACCTATTCTGCCTAATGATCTATTCGATCTATTGACCCGTTCGGCCTAATAACCATTGCGACCTCATGACCTTTGCGGCCTAATGAACTTTTCGGTGAAATGGCCAATTCGGCCTAACGACCTTAGCGGCCTTGTGACCTTTTCGGCTTATTTACCATTTGGCCTTAAGACCTTTGCGACGTAACGACCTTAGCTGCCTAAGTTTTTCAAATCAATCATTACATATGGGTGACACCTTTTCTGCCCATAACTGCATATTTGTAACATTTGCATATTTTACTGGTATTGAGTTAATATCGGGGATCATCATCAAATCACAAGTGCTTTCGACCACCTGAATAAAAAAAATCAAGTTTGTTCTAGGATTTATGAAAAAAATACCAAGTCATTTTGTCTCATTGAGCAATGTGACCGCATAACAGTCACACTAGGAAAATAGATTGGCTTTAAAGCGTGACATCAATCATACTGAGGTTCGATTTATTTTTTGACAATTCCCCCAGCATACAGGAACTGCTGTAGAAAATTTGATTGCTATACGACTGATGACAAATTTATGAGAAATTTTCAAAATTTCGATTCATTCCTATACTATTCAAAGTTGTAACTTTGGGTTCCATTTTCTCCAATGCCTACTTTTGTCGAATGTTACTGTTATGCGGTTATGGGCAGTTTTTCAAAGTATAAATAATTGACTGTATTATTAACCTTCATCCCGCCAACGTACATTTTCCACCTTCAGAAAAGCACAAAAATGGTCATAACTTTTTTGTTTTTCGATGGATTTTGATGAAATTTTCACAACTTCCCGAAAAACTCTCCTAGTTTATGATGCCGGGGACATGGGTACCTGGTCCACATGGTTCCGGAGTTATTCCGGATTGTCTTGGGGTACCAAAATTGGCCACATACATTGCGTAACGTATATCTCAAGATCCCGATGAGGTAGAAGTATAGTGTCTTCGGCGAATTTGTACAGCAGGTTAAGAACAAACTGGCAACGGCGACTTTGGTTCGTGATTCGGCCGCTAGGCGGCGCCAGTGTCAAAAATGTTCAAACCCTCATATCTCAGAAACCTGATAAGATAGAATGATGCTGTCTTCGGCAATATTCTTCAGCAAGCTCAGAACTATCTGATAGTGAAGTCTTTGGTTTGGGATTTGTCCGCTAGGTGGCGCATTGTGTTTGAAAATTTCAAACACGTATATCTCGATACCCTAATGAGGTACAAGCACGCCGTTTTCAGCAAAGTTGTTCAGCAGGCTAAGAACTATCTGGCAATGGCGTCTTTGGTTCGCGAATCGTCCGCTAGGTGGCGCCAGGGTAAATAATCTTCAAACTTCTATATCTCAGAATCCTGATAAGATAGAATGATGCCGTTTTCAACAAAGTTCTTCAGCAAGCTAAAAACTGTCTGATAGTTGAGTCTTTGGTTCATGATTTATTCGCTAGGTGGCACCTTATGTATAATATTTAAACACGTGTATCTCGTTACTGTAATAAGCTAAAAGCATGATGTTTTCTTAAAAATTGTTTGGCAGGTTGAGATTTATCATGCAATGGCGATGCTAGGTGACACAAGCAATCAATACATCTGAACAATTTTATCTTAAAAATCGGAAAACGTCCAGCAAATTGTTCTGAAATTCAAGAGGAAGTAAGACGTATCTGGTGTCCTTGGTTCTGATATTATTCGACAGGTTCCGTTTAGTATTAGGAAAATATTTGAATGAACACCCTAATGAACAAGAAGTATCCCATTTTCAGCATAGCTGCTCAGCAAGCGAAGAGCCATTTGGGATGATAGTAGACGGTCGAGTACGATGGTACTGTGGTAACCGCGTCTGGTACGCACGAGAGTGTATAATAGACTAATTGTTCTGCTGCGGTGCGGAGCACATAGTGTGACACAATGTGGGTGGATATGTGGCACGCGCATGAGTGTACTGTATAAAGGTGTATGGTTAAGACGCTCGTCACCACATCCCCCTTTCTTTAATCTGAATTTGTTCGATGTATTCTCAAGTCCAGTTAACGCTTTGAGGCGTCCAATGCAGTTGAGCACTATCAAAACACCTGTGACTCATAAACCCTATAACAAATAATCAACAACTCAATTCGATAAAAGTTTTCCATGAGAAATAATAATAATTCGGGTATTTAATTGACTCCACTGATCAGCACGTTCTAGCACGTTTCTAGAAAATCCTGATATATCCATTTATTAAACTTAGTCTTCTACTACATATAAAAACTTTGAAGTTACAGTACATCTGTTCCTTATCATTGTTCGTTCCGTATTACCTTCTATTTTCAGTCAAGTATCTACCGTGGGCCATTATACCCTCAAATCTTAATTGTACGATAGCAATCATTGTAAGATATGAATTTCTTTTATGTTTATAACAGGCATGTCATTGAACTCAGACCATAAAACAACCAAACAATCTTTATAAATAGCTTGATGACCTCTTTAAGTAACTATGCCAACATAGTTTTTATAACTAAACTCTATTTACCGAAACATCAACTAGCTGTTTGGATTGATTCTAGACTAGACAGAGAAAGCCAGTATCCGTACTCTAGAAGTACTCCTCTCGATAAGCAACTACAATTCCGAAATATGTACCAATAATAAGCAATCGCGTTACATACATTCCCAGTTTTATTATTTTCTCCGTTAGTTTTTCAAGGTAGTTACGCTTCGAATCAAGTATGAGACACTGATGATGACCTTCCAGTTGAGGTAGAAATACGTCAAAGATGCAAATTCTTAGTAGGATTAAAAGATGTTGGTCTAAAAATTTCGCTCATTTTCTTCATGTTTCATCACGTCCAGATGCTCTTGGACCTTCGCATGAACTACTTATTTTATTATTTGATGGAAACTTAGATAAAGGCCTCGTGTCCGATCCTAGATCAATTGCTTCCAGTCGCAATGAACGGTAAAAGTACTTCCCTCTTAACCAACAAGGATTTATCTATTTTTCTGCTGAACGTTGTCTTCGGTTATTATTCTTCCATCATTTTTTTAATGTTATGCCGTTGACATATTAGTGTAGTTTTCAGCACTATATTTATATCCTGTAAAATGATTTACAACAATACTTATATTCATCTCATGAGTGCAATTTATTAGTCCTATCCGGTTTAAATGCCCTCGTTTGTCAGACTTCCTCGAGTGTGGAGTACACTACCACTCTTTCGCCTTCATTCCTTAGTGAATTTAATCACAACGCTTTTACTGGCTTACAGTGGTTTCAATTCCAGGGCTGAAAGTCTCTATAATATAGCTAAATCAATCAATCAATTGAATTCCAGTGCGTAACAGTAAATCTAATCACAGTACTTCATTGAGTCATTTACCGACACGACAAAAGTGTTGATATTGATAATGATCTTCACGTGTTAAGACACCAACTCTTGGCCAATTTCTTTAACAAAGTTCGTAAATGAACTATACGCTGCACAGATGAACACTGGAATCATTCCCAGTTGTGCATTTGGACGAGTCGGACGTGTGCTCCGTATCTCACCACGCGATAGACCTCGTATAAGTGGAGTTTTTTCCCCCGCAATTGCGGAAGGTTTTTTATATCGTACGTTTTCCTGCTTGTGCGAAGTGTAGTGTCGCAAGGTGGTATCCAGCGCAACCCGGGAAGCGAGGTGCTTGCATCATCGTACATCAAAGAAGAAACATCGCATCCAAGAAAGTCATCTTTATCGCCATCATCAGCCCCTCCGTCATCGAAGAGGACGGCGGCGACGGGTGCGAAGGCAGACGCGACGGACAGCTTTACCATCGACCTGCCTGTGATAAATATCTACCTGCTTCGGTCAGATAAGTATCACTCTTTTGATACACTCTTTTGTCCGCCCAATTTGTTTTGATCGCTTTTGTCTATTGTATCCCCAGTCCACATTCGACCACGTGTTTTTTTTTTGACATCCATAACAGTGGTTCCCAAACTACTGTATACGGGTAAGGGTGTACAAACTGTAAATAACGGACCATTTTTTTTGTTTTTTTTTTTATTAGCTATTTTTTCTTTTTTTTCTCAATACCGTTTTTTTGCATCCTACAGGGTGCGCTAAAATAAACATAAGAATTGAATTCGTATATTATTAGTACAAGTTTTTTTTTTTTTTTTGCTTCATTTTTTTTTTCTATATATTATTAACATTGTTTGGTTTACAAACCAAACAGTTGTCGTCCTAAGGAAGAAAGTGCACTGTAAATACTTTAAGGTTTTTCTCTTCCTCTTTTGCACTTTTGAGTTATTTTCCATAAATTTGTTTCCACATGGACGATTCGATTGGAGGCGAAACGCCTCCTAATGATATCATTGCTCGTACGCGGTTTTATCAGCCATCTTCGCCTGGACCTTGGGTTGTCTATTTCCGGCGCAAATGCAAACCATTGAATATGCTTTCGATTTCTCGAGAGCTGACGCGTAAGTATCCTGGGACCGTTATTCACCAAGTGAAAGCATCCAAGCTGCGTGTTACCGCACCTAGCTACAAAGCAGCAAATGAAATTGCTCAACACGAAGCGTTTACTGTTGAATACGCCGTCTATGTGCCAGCACGAGAAGTGGAGGTGGAGGGGAAGATCCTCGACGAAATGCTGACATGTGAGGACATCAAGACCGGCTTTGGTCGATTCAAAAATAGGTCAATTCCTGATGTGGCTATCCTAGACTGTAAACGCTTATCTAAGGTTTCCATGGAAGGAAATAAAAAGGTGTACTCGCCTTCAGCGTTTTTTCGAGTGACTTTTCCAGGATCCGTCCTCCCGGAATTTGTTGTAATTGATGGTGGTTTTTACCCAGTGCATCTTTTTAGGCCGAAGGTTTTTAATTGTACCAAATGCAAGCAGTTTGGTCACAGTGATAGCTTTTGCGACAACAAGCCCCGTTGTGGCAAATGCAACCAAGCTCATTTGGAGGACTCTTGCACACAGGAAGCGGAAAAATGTAGCTACTGTGGCGGAGATCCACACGACTTGCAAGTTTGCCCGGCTTACAAAAGACGCATTCGAAATGAGAGTCGCTCTATCATAAAGCGCTCCAAACAGACATATGCGGAGATGGTGAAATCTTTTAAAACACCAGATTCCGTGTCTGAAACAGCTGTCCCAGTTGAAAATCCCTATCAGGAGTTGTCTTCCGATGATCAGGACGATGGCGAAACTGATGAGGGTAGATCTCTTTCGGAGGTACACGCACCTGGAAAAAGGAAGTCATCATCTTCCCCGGGATTGCGCCGAAAGGTCTTTTTAAAGTCTTCCCTCAAAAGTTTGCCTAATGTTAAAGGAGACGGGGTAAACTTAAAAACTCCGAAGAATCAGGTTCCTTCAGCTTCAGATCCATGTTGTAGCAAGAACCTGTCTCCCCCGTCTCCGCCTGTTAAATACACTTCAAAGAGAAATAATCGACAAGGTAGCAAGAAAAAAGCTACCAAAGTTCCTCGCAGTTCAAACAAGCCTCCTAGACCCAAGCGAGGACTGTTTACTTTTAGGGTTCTTGTGGATCGCTTATATGATGCCCTCAGCCTTCCAGAAACATTTAGAGGCATTATTGATATGTTTATACCTACAGTAGAAGAATATCTTCGGAATCTGACACAATCATGGCCCCTCCTTGCTGCGATCATATCTTTCGATGGATAATTCATCAAGTGAGGTACAAGATATGATCACTGTGCTACAGTGGAACTGTCATAGTCTAAAACCTAAGTTAGACCTGTTTAAGTTTTTGATTCACAACTCTGATTGTGATATATTTGCCCTTTGTGAAACATGGCTTTCTTCTGAAGATGAACTCAACTTCCACGATTTTAACATTATACGCCAGGATAGAGATGACCATTATGGGGGAGTTCTTTTGGGGATCAAAAAGACTTACTCATTTTATAGAATTCCAATCGCGACTCATCCTGGCGTAGAAATCGTCGCTTGCCAAATAAACGTAAGGGGTAAAGAACTTTGCGTAGCTTCCGTTTACATTCCTCCAAGAATTTCAATTAACCGCCGTCATCTTTGGAATGCGGTTTCTGCACTGTCACATCCAGTTTTAATTCTGGGTGATATGAACGCGCATGGTACAGGGTGGGGCGAACCATATGACGATAATAGAGCGGCCGTTTTCTATGATTTGTGCGACGATTTCAATTTGAACATTTTAAATACAGGTGAAGTGACACGTATTGCACCTGACGGCAAAGAAAGTCGTCTCGACCTATCACTGGGGTCAAGTTCACTATCATTCGATTGCTTGTGGAAGGTAATCGAGGATCCTCATGGTAGTGATCACTTACCCATTATAACCACCATAAAGCATAATAGTGAAAGGTCAGACCATCCAATTCAGGTTCCTTTTGACCTCACAAGGAATATCGATTGGCAAAAGTATGCAGAAGCGGTATCTTTTGGCATCGAATCATTCAATCCCCTCCCACCTTTGGATGAGTATCGATTCCTGTCTGAACTGATATATAAGAGTGCATTAGAATCACAAAAACGACGTGTTCCAAGTGCAACCTTCAAAAGAAGACCAGCCAAACTAGGCTGGGATGATGATTGCACCCAGTTGTATCTTAAAAAATCTGATGCTTTCAAAACTTTTCGTAGGCACGGTACCTCAGATCTTTATCAAGAGTACGCAAAGCTCGAAAGACAGTTGAGAAACCTGCTGAAAGCGAAGAAGCGTAGTTATTGGCGACACTTCATTGAGGGTCTCTCAAGAGAAACTTCAATGACAACGCTTTGGAGAGTGGCTCGCAACATGCGAAACCGCTCTTCTTCTAATGAGAGTGACGAATACTCCAACCGTTGGATATTCAGCTTCGCGAAAAAGGTCTGCCCAGACTCAGTCCCAGCACAACCGATTTCTTGGGAAACATCCCCAAGAGACGGTTCTCTGGACAGACCCTTCACTATGCTGGAACTTTCTATGGCTCTTCTTTCATCAAACAATTCCGCTCCGGGACGCGATATGATCAAGTTCAATCTTCTAAAGAATCTCCCAGATACCGCGAAAAGACGATTACTGGACCTGTTCAACTCATTCATGGAGAACAACATCGTTCCGCATGAATGGAGACAGGTCAAAGTAATAGCTATTCAAAAGCCTGGTAAACCAGCGTCTGATCATAATTCATACCGCCCAATTGCTATGTTATCATGTTTAAGGAAATTGTTGGAAAAAATGATCCTATCACGACTCGATCATTGGGTCGAATCGAATAACTTGCTTTCAAATACACAGTTCGGGTTTCGCAAGGGCAAAGGAACAAACGATTGTCTAGCGTTGCTTTCAACAGATATTCAACTGGCCTTTGCGGAAAAGGAGCAACTGGCTTCAGTTTTCTTGGATATTAAGGGCGCCTTTGATTCAGTTTCCATAGGAATATTGTCAGAAAAACTGCACAATAGTGGACTTCCAGGAATTTTAAATAATTTCTTGTATAATTTGTTGTCAGAAAAACATATGAGTTTCAATCTCGGACAACTGACAACTTCCAGAATTAGTTACATGGGCCTACCCCAAGGCTCATGTTTAAGTCCCTTGCTTTATAATTTCTACGTGAAAGACATTGATAGTTGCTTGGAAGGACAATGCACGCTAAGACAACTTGCAGATGATGCTGTGGTTTCTCTAAAAGGCCCACATGCAGAAATGTTGCAAAGACCATTGCAAAATTCTCTAAATAATCTGTCAATCTGGGCAAGAGATTTGGGGATCGAGTTTGCTCCGCAAAAAACTCAATTGGTTGTGTTTTCTAGAAAGCGGAACCCAGCCCAACTGAAACTCAATCTTTTGGGAATAGAAATCGACCAGTCTTTGACTTCGAAATACCTTGGGGTCTGGTTTGATTCAAAAGGCACTTGGGGTACCCAAATCAAGTATTTGGTGCAAAAATGTCAACAAAGGATCAATTTTCTACGCACAATTACCGGAACATGGTGGGGTGCTCACCCGGAAGACCTCATAAAACTTTACAAAACGACTATTCTCTCTGTTATTGAGTATGGCTCTTTCTGCTTCCACTCAGCAGCAAACTGCCACCTAATAAAGTTGGAACGAATTCAATACCGTTGTTTGCGTATTGCTCTCGGCTGTATGCACTCAACGCATAATGCGAGCCTAGAGGTCCTGGCAGGGGTGAAACCTCTCCAGAACCGATTCTGGGAGCTCTCGCTAAGGTTACTTATCAAGTGTGGAGTGAGCAACACACTTGTCATTGAAAACTTCGAAGAAATGCTCAGTCTGAACACTCAATCAAAATTCATGAGAATCTATCTGTTCTACATGTCATCTGACATAAGCCTACCAAGTTATAATCCTCCCCGTGTACACTTCACTAATGACAGTTCCTCTGTTAAATACGATCTGTCCATGAAACAAGCTATTCATGGAATACCAGATCAACTTCGATGTATATCTATTCCTCGCATTTTTAACGAAAAGTACCAACATGTCAATTCCTGTAAGAGATTCTTCACTGATGGGTCTCGCATAAATGGATCCACTGGTTTCGGTGTCTTCAATGAAAATTTTACCGCCTTCCGCAAACTTCAGGAACCTTGCTCGGTTTATGTTGCTGAGCTGGCAGCAATCAACTTCGCTTTGGGGATGATTTCCAACATGCCCGTAGACCATTTCTTCATCTTCTCGGATAGCCTTAGTTCGATAGAGGCACTCCGGTCGATGAAACCTGTAAAACATTCATCTTACTTTCTTACAAAAATAAGGGAGCAGATGGGTGCACTGGTCGAAAGATCATACAAGATTACCTTTGTATGGGTCCCCTCACATTGCTCAATTTATGGCAATGAGAAGGCGGACTCTCTCGCAAAGGTGGGCGCACAGGAAGGTGAGATCTATGATAGAAGAATTTCACATGATGAATTTTTCCATTTTGTTCGCCAGAGTTCTCTTCAAAGTTGGCAAAATGATTGGCGAGATGGCCAGCTGGGACGGTGGTTACATTCCATTATTCCTAATGTTTCTTTGCGAGTGTGGTGGTATGGTCTGGATGTAAGTCGCAATTTCATTCGCGTGATGTCAAGACTTATGTCCAACCATTACTCGCTAGACGCGCATTTACACAGGATTAACCTCGCGTTGAGCAATGTTTGTACTAAGTGCGGTTCCGGTTATGATGACATCGACCACGTAGTTTGGCAATGCCCGGATAATGACGCCTCCAGAGCGCTACTTTTGGATACCCTTGAGGCCCGAGGTAGACAACCCTTTGTTCTTGTGAGAGATGTGTTGGGGACCCGCGATGTCACATACATGGGATGTATTTTCGACTTTCTTCGCTCTGCTGGTATAAAAGTTTAATTTGCTTGTGTTTTCTTCTCCAGTTTTTTTTTCTCTGTTTTGTCCTCTTTGTGTTACCAAGTTGCTCCTGGCCATTCGGAAAACCAAGTCCCACAACAAGTTGGTACCAACACCACAAGGCACCGAATACGCTAGCAAGATGCGATTCACCACCGGATGAGCAGCAGTGAAACCTTTGACCCAATCCTTACCCTGTCCATCCCTCAAAATGTGACCTTCTAACCTCGAGCTGCCACGAGTACCCTGGCTTCCACCCATTACTAACAGATATCATTAAAAAGTTATTACTCTGTATAATGTATACTATTAAGTACAAAGAAAGATCCTCGGCTCCGTAAAGCGTTATACGCGATTGAGCCCCAAATAAATGAACTAGATAAAAAAAAAAAAAAAAGAACACTGGAATAACTATTCCTCCCACGAATGTGGCAACACCATTGCCACCTAATGGGTTTGACAGCAGCCAACATCAATCTAGTATCCACATTCACAATGCTGTGTATACAAGATTTACATATAAGATGTTGGATTCTCAGACATGGCAGCAGCGCATCCGGGTGATTTCAACAATGTATAGGCCAGTGAATCTGGTTCCTCGAGCGTGAATAAGGACGAACTTGTTCACGATTGCGTCACACTTCATGTAACAGCGAGATGTGAAACTGTAACTGCGGCACGTTGACAAAAAATCACTACTCGCATCCTGCATCCGGCGAGATCTGTTGAACATCCAGTGAACTTTCGGTCACTGAATGTTCATGAATATGTATGTTATTTTCTACAAACAGTCCCCGCATTTGCAGAAAAAAAAGAAACAATCGGCTGAGAGTGGAAGACCGTGGATTAGTCCATAAAGCCACTGTCAATTTTGCTTTTTTTTTCACGAAGAATCTATACTGGCCTATGTACATTTTGTTGTTCAAAAGATGTTGTTCGATGATGTGTTAAAAGGACTACATTTTCGAACATACATGACGCCGAATGCTATCTGCCTTCAGCAATTTGCGAAACAAAGTGACATTAGTAACGACACAGGGCTGTCGTTTCATCGATGATGATAACTGTCAGACAGGCGATAACGACGGCATCTTGTTTCCTTTGAAGATTAAAAGCATTATTTTTTAATTCGCTGTATATATTTCAATTGAAATTGTAGTACCTTGGTGTGTTCACGACCCAGGTTTATACATAAAACCTAATCTTACTCAATGAAGATTTGAGATTGAATCCCGCTCTCCATAAACTCACGAAAATGTTACCAAAAAAATATAATACTGCCTTGAATGGCCGAGCTTTCCTTAGGCTTACCAACCCGGTGCACTGATCAAATATTTTCTTCGTGCCCTTCTACATAAACTTTGTTAGTGAATTTAATCACAACTCTACTTTACACTTAGTCAGTGAATTTAATCACATTTATTTCCATTTGGTTAACAATTAGCTTCCTTTGCTTTCCACCACCAGTGAATTGAATCACATCTCTGTTTATTTATTTTTTTTCAAGTGAATCAAATCACACTATCTTCTAAGGTTTCGAACTACTTGGTCACCTGCGTCAATTCCCGGCACCTCACAGCAAAACAAATCAAAATATCACTTGCCGCATATTTTCCAAACGCCCTTCCGTAGGTAATCATCTCCCGCAACATTTCCGTAACGAGATCCACAGTCAATAAGGTACACGTTCACTCTGAAGCCGCACAAGTGCTCAAAACAACTTTTGCACGCAGATGGGTGCCGAGTGATTTCCCATTTGATTTTGCTGGAAATTCGGCACTGGTGCCTAAAATTGGTGCTAGACTAGGTGCAGTAAACTCGTTCAAACTCAACTTTCCGGCAGAAAATCTTCACAACAATCATTGTTAACAACAAGTTCACGCAATAAGGTATCTGAATGAAATGGAGCAAGTGAACGAAAACGGTCGTATCGTTATGAATTTAGATATTGAACAATTTTGTTTACGTATAGTGCCGGGAATGGGATCAAAAACCCTATGTATACTCTCAGTGAACTTAATCACGACGCTTGTAAATAATGCACACAGTATTTCAACCAATACTTTTCGCATTTTTTTTTTCCAGTGAATTTAATCACCTTTCTTTCTGTAGTTTCGTAGCGAATTTAATCACAATGCTCTTTTACGCTTTTGTTTGTGTACACACAGAAGTCTTCATACGTATCCAGTGAATTTAATCACATTCCTATAGAACCTACCCATGTACTAAGCTAATATTTTATTGGACAACGGGACATCAAAACAGCGAACTTGATCTGTATAGTTCAGAAAATTTTCCAGAAATTCCGTAATCACAACTGAACACATGGCACAACTAAACCAGGGGCTCCACAAACCGAACCATTACTAACACTGGACAGCGGGTAACATACAGAATATGCAGTGTCCTAGAGAAAAAAATATCCGTTAGACTTCCGAGCCTTTCCCGTTATATGCCCACACAACTGACGGTGGCAACAACAGTGTGGCAACACTTTAGTTTTCTTTGTTGGATCTGGTTTAAAACTGAAGAAGGTGTCAAGTAACGTTGAAGACTAAAAGTTCGATTTGGATTTGTTCCGTGTGCGAGTTGAAACCCTACGATAAAATATTTGTCATACTAGAAAACAAACGTTTATTTTTTTTTCTTAGGCACTGTCAATCCAAGTTATATATACAAAAAAAAACAGAACAAAGTATACTTCAATGTTTTTGTTTAATTAAACAATTGGGTTGCATATTCCTTCTAGTTCCAGTACTAATTAAGCCAAATACATCTCGCTTTCAGAAACAACTCGCTTATACTATACATACATGGAACATGATTCATATTCGAAAACATTGTATCTAAATATCATGTGCCAAAACTATCGTAAACGATCAAATATGTCATGCGTAGAAGGAATAATGAGTCACTAGTCGCCAAACTATACGAAAATCGTAGGTGCTATAAGATGGCAGGATGCGATGGGCGGGACATGTCGTTGATGTGCCAGATCTCCAGTAAAATTGATCACATATAATATCTCAAGTTATATCTCAAGTGAATTCAATCACAACAACGCTACTTCAAGTGAATTAAATCACATTATCAATAGATCTTTTTTTTTCTGATCGTCCCCTATAAACTTACGGTTTCTTTTTCTTATAAGATGATGCAGCTTCACTCAATGACAACAATGATAATGCTAAAAATCGAAACAGGATTAAAATAATCAAAACTCTTAAAGAAGCACTCATTTTCTTGTAATTATTCTGGCGTGTATTACAAAGTTCTAAAAATGCATATTTTCTCTCATTATCAACTTTTAGCAATTCAAGCACGTTCGGAAATGTGCACCGAAACCTTTAGAAAATATATCATCAGATTGAATATCCTTCAGTACTTAGGAAAACACATGAATAACTAACAATGTACATACCTTTTGTACTGGATTACGCTGATCAAGTACATCTAGTATATTCACCTGGCTCCTACAGTAAAATCAGTAATTAAATATCAATGCCGCTAAAAGCCATCGACAATCATGCAAACAGCAACATTCACCAGCATAAATAACCACACTAACGCATCCGCGCTTCATTTATTGCCCCTTTTGTCTAGCAAACCTTTTCACATGCTTGGCCACACAACACAATGACCACGACCAGTGGCTAAATCTTCTTTGTTCTAGCGCACGCGAGAAAAAATCAAGGTCAGCGGCTGCACACAGAACTGCTGCAAGGCAGCGTTAGCAACAGCAACACTGCATAGTTTCGTTTTACTTCATTTTTTCTTCCACTTAGCACAATTTGAAACATAATCACCAATAATTTATTTATCAAAAATGCCCATTTTCAAGCATAAATTTCTTTCATGCTCAGCATCATTTTTTCACTTCCAGCCCACGCACGGCGGAAAGCTTCTTTTTTTTCTTTCATCGCAGATCATCATTAGTAAAATACATCACTTTATTTTTTTTTTCTACCACTAATTATTGAATTTCACCAAAACAAACACGAAGCGAATGATCTGCAAATCAAATAACTAGCAAACTGTTGTTTTTTTTTCTCCTCGTCGCCACTTGTGGTAACCGCGTCTGGTACGCACGAGAGTGTATAATAGACTAATTGTTCTGCTGCGGTGCGGAGCACATAGTGTGACACAATGTGGGTGGATATGTGGCACGCGCATGAGTGTACTGTATAAAGGTGTATGGTTAAGACGCTCGTCACCACAGGTACGATGGTAATTTTGTCGCCCTACAAAATTGCTTCTTTTGCTCCGGGAGTTTGTATCCAGCTTTTTACGCTAATGCGAGGGGTGATTCAAACATGACGTTTCTTGACGACAACCGAATTTCAGTTCAATTTTATCCTAGTAGACTGTTTGAGATTTTGTTGTTGGTAACGAAAACGTTAAAAATTTTCACTTGAACTATTTTGTACCAACAGCGATCATCAGCATACTTTGTTATGGTGTCATACATACATTTATTGGTTCTGCTGGAGAAATTAATCTAGTTTTTAAATCTTTTTAGGTCAACTTCAAAAAACTGACGCACATTGATTGATTGTATGTGAAAATATGCCAATATACCTTGACGCTCTGACAAATCGACCGAGCTTACAACGTGCATTTTCCATTTGACGTTGTGTAGTGTATAAGAGCCCAAAACTTATATTTTTCCTTCAAAGAGCTCAAAAAGAGCAGAATGACATGTGAGTTGCATAGAGACTTGTTAGGGACACTCGAATTCGGTAACCTGTGGTCCATATTCGCATAGTTCGCAACAAATAACTCTATGTCAAGCTCATAAAACAAATAAGTTGTCAAAAAATTTTTCGTCTGATAAAAAACATATTTTCCGTTTAATAAAGAACATTTTATTCAGTTCTTAATAATGCAACCGGGTACAATATGTTGCCTGAAGGACGACCATCCGTTTTCAAAATAGCGTTCAAGCTGAGAAATCGAAAACGCAAATGAGCCATAAACTAACGTCCAAAGTGCGTGAAGATTCACAAAACTCTCATGGTTAAATTCATCAGATTTCAGCCCTCAGACTTCCTTCCAGAATTTCTAATTAATCTGCTGGAATATAACCTAAAAAGAAACAAAAACTAGATGAAATGCTTCAGCAGAATAAATATACAACACCATTTTAAATTACGCTTGGACTCGATGTCGATGAAGTGAAAAAAGTTGACACTTCAATCAACAAGTTCTTAAACCAGTCTACTAGGACGGCATTGAACTGAAATTCGGTTGTCGGCAAGAAATGTCATAGTCGAATCACCCCTCGTGTAAGCGTAAAAAGCTGGTATCTTCCGTGAATTTTTCCAGGAATTTCCCCAGGAATTCCACCTGGAATTTATCCAGGAATTCCTCAAGAACTTCCTCCAGGATTTTTTTCAGGAAATCTTCCGGGAATTCTTCTAGGACATCGTCCAGAAGTTTCTCCGGCAAATCCTCTAGGAAATCCTCCGAGAATTCCTCCGGGGATTTATCGGAAAGTTTCTCCAGGATTTCATCTAGGACTTCCATCAGGAACTACTTCAGGAACTCCTTCGGCAACTTCTGCAGGAATTATTCTGGGAATTTTTCCAGGAATTCCTCCGGACTTTTTTACCAAGATTTTCTCCATAAAATTCACTGAGAATTTCCCCAGGAATTCGTCCATGAGTGCCTTCGAGAATTCTTTCATAAACTCCTCCGGGAATTTCTTTAGGAATTCCTCCGCGATGTTCTATAAGAATTCCTCCAAGAATTTCTCTAGGAATTTCTCCGGGAATTTTTACAGGAGTTTCTCCCGGAATATATATCCGGGAATTTTCTAAGGAAAACTGTCAGTTTTATTTTTCAAGAAAATCCTCTGGGAATTTCTCCAAGTATTCCTCTGAGAATCCCTCAAGGATTTCCCCCAGGAATTCCACAGGAAATTTCTCTAGGAATTCCTCTGGAAAATTCTTTAGGAAATCCTCCTTCCTGGGGGATTCCCCTCAGGAAATTCCTGGAAGAATCTCTGCAGGAATCCCCTGAGGGAATTCCTGGAAGAATCCCCGGGAGAATTCCTGGAGAAATATCCGAAAGAATTCCTGGAAAAAATCCCGGAAAAAGTCCCAGAGAAATTACTGAAAGGATCACTGGAGGAATTGCTGATGGGAGTCTTAGAAGAATTCCCGGAGAAATTCCTGGAGGGAGTCGTGAAGAAATTCCTAGTGGAATTCCAGGAAAAATTTCTGAAGGATTTCCTGAAGAAATTCCTAGTGGAATTTCTGGAGAAATTCCAGGGAGAATTTCTAGAGACATTCCCGGAGGAATTCCCGGGAAATTCCAGGCGGAATTTCTGGAGGAAACAAAGCAGAAATTCCTAGAGAAATACCAGAGGAATTCCTGGAGAAATTCCCAGAGGAATTCCTGGAGAAATTCCCAGAGGGACTCCTGGAGAAATTCTCAGAGGGTTTTCTGAAAAAAAAACTCGGAAGACTTTCTGGAGAAACTCCCAGTGGATTTTTTTTGAAGAAAAAAAACATAAGTTTTCCTGAAGAAATTCCCGGTGGAATTCCTGGAAAAAAATCTGGAGGATTTCCCAGACCATTTCTTGAAGAGATTTCCGAAGCAATTCCTGGCGAAGGAATTCCCGGAGACATTCCTGGAGAAAATCCTAGGAAAATTCTCGGAGAAATCCAGCCTGGAAAAATTCTTGACAGAATTCCTAAGGAAGATCCCGGAACAATTCATGGAGTAATTCCCGAATTCATGCAGAACTCCTGAAGAAATTACCAGATGAATTCCTGGGGAAATTACCGAAGAAAGTCCTGAAGGAATCTCCGCAGGAGTTCCTGATGTGGGTCCTAGAGGATCTCCTGAACAAATTTCCGGAAGAATTCCAAGAGTCATTTCCAGAGGAATTCCTAGAGAAATTCCCGAAGAAATTCCAGAAAAAATTCCCGGAAGAGTTCTCGGAAGAAAAAACGGAGCAATATTGTGGGGTGACAAAATGTGTCTGCAGGGGGTCAAAAACGGTGTACCGAATAACCTAACGTATAAATCACGAATCAAAGACTCAACTATCAGACAGTTTTTAGATTGTTGAAGAACTTTGTTGAAAACGGCATCATTCTATCTTGCCAGGATTCTGAGATATAGAAGTTTGAAGATTTTTTACCCTGGCGCCACCTAGCGGACGATTCGCGAACCAAAGACGCCATTGCCAGATAGTTTTTAGCCTGCTGAACAACTTTGCTGAAAACGGCGTGCTTGTACCTCATTAGGGTATCGAGATATACGTGTTTGAAATTTTCAAACACAATGCGCCACCTAGCGGACAAATCCCAAACCAAAGACTTTACTATCAGATAGTTCTGAGCTTGCTGAAGAATATTGCCGAAGACAGCATCATTCTATCTTATCAGGTTTCTGAGATATGAGGGTTTGAACATTTTTGACACTGGTGCCTCCTAGCGGCCGAATCGCGAACCAAAGTCGCCGTTGCCAGTTCGTTCTTAACCTGCTGTACAAATTCGCCGAAGACACTATACTTCTACCTCATCGGGATCTTGAGATATACGTTACGCAATGTATGTGGCCAATTTTGGTACCCCAAGACAATCCGGAATAACTCCGGAATCATGTGGACCAGGCACCCATGTCCCCGACATCATAAACTAGGAGAGTTTTTCGGGAAGTTGTGAAAATTTCATCAAAATCCATCGAAAAACAAAAAAGTTATGACCATTTTTGTGCTTTTCGGAAGGTGGAAAATGTACGTTGGCTGGATGAAGGTTAACCTTCATCTAGCCAACGTACATTTTCCACCTTCGGAAAAGCACAAAAATGGTCATAACTTTTTTGTTTTTCGATTGATTTTGATGAAATTTTCACAACTCCCCGAAAAACTCTTCTACTTTATTATGCCGGGGACATGGGTGCCTGGTCCACATGGTTCCGGAGTTATTCCGGATTGTCTTGGGGTACCAAAATTGGCCACATACTTTGCGCAACATATATCTCAAGATCCCGATGAGATAGACGTATAGTGTCTTCGGCGAATTTGTTCACCAGGTTAAGAACTAACTGGCTTCGGCAAAATTCTTCAGCAAGCTCCGAACTATCTGATAGTAAAGTCTTTGGTTTGGGATTTATCCGCTAGGTGGCGCATTGTGTCTGAAAAATTCAAACACGTTTATCTCGATACCCTAATGAGGTACAAGCATGCCGTTTTCAGCAAAGTTGTTCAGCAGGCTAAGAACTAACTGGCAATGGCGTATTTGGTTCGAGAATCATCCGCTAGATGGCGCCAGGGTAAAAAATCTTCAAACTTGTATATCTCAGAATCCTAATAAGATAGAATGATGCCGTCTTCAACAAAGTTCTTCAGCAAGCTAAAAACTCTTTATCTCAAAAATCGGAAAACTTCCAGCAAACTTTTCCGTAAGTTGAAAGGAAGTAAAACTCTTTATCTCAAAAATCGGAAAACTCCCAGCCAAGGATGGGAAAAAATCATTCATTTATTGTGTATCCCTCACTCACAACCACGCACAATCTGATGCGAGTGTGCTTCTCCCCCAGCCAAGCACAACCCTTCCACATTCATTGCCCATTCTTTTGAATCGCCGAGCACCGAGCGACGCAAGCAACGACGGCCGAATGAATCGCTAATGAGTCTGTGTGCCGAAGACGAACGAACCAATATTGAACGAATGTTTGCATTCTGAGTCGGGTGCGAGAGCATTCATTTTGGAACGTTCATTTGGCGTTCAATGGAAGCATTCAGTACTGGGAATTGAATCAGTGAGTGCGTTTTGATTCAATCAGCTGAATGCCACTCGGTAGTTGAGAGAGCGAACGTTCTTGTCGTATACACCGATGCAAGCAGATTCATTTCGCACTCTATTTGTTTCTTTCCTGATTCGCTTCGGTGGCGTCGGTGGCGAGCCGTTCGTTTTGCGTTCGTTCCTAGTGCGCCGTGCTCTCACTCAGCATTGGGTTGTTGGCGTTCTTTTTGCTATTTTGCATCGCCGGCATTCGGGTGAGCGAATGAGTTTTCCCATGCTTGCTCCCAGCATACTTTTCTGAAAGTTAAAAGGAAGTCGTGTCTGGTGTTCTTGGTTCTGATATTATTCGATAGGTTCCGTCTAGTATTAAGAAAATATGTGTATGCTGAAAATGGGATACTTTTTGGTAATTAGGGTGTAAATTACCAAAAAGTACATTTTCAGCATAGTTGTTCAGCAAGCTAAGAGCCATTTGGAAGGATAGTAGACTGTCGAGTACGGTGGTACAAGAGGCAATACTTTAACACCGTCTTTGACACCCTGCAGACAAATTTTGTCGCCCTACGATATTGCTTCTTTTACTCCGTTCTTTCTTCCAGGTATGTCTCCGGGAATTTCTACAGGAACTCTTCCGGGATTTTTTCCAGGAATTTCTCCGGGAATTCCACCGGGAATTTATCCAAGAATTCCACTGGGAATTCCTCAAGAACTTCCTTCAGGAAATCTGGCGGGAATCCTTCAGAAGTTCCTCCGGGAAATCCTCTAGGAAATCCTCCAGGAATTCCTCCGGGGATTTCTCTGGAAATTTCCCCAGGATTTCCTGTAGGACTCCCATCAGGAACTCCTTCAGGAATTTCCCTCCGGACTTTTTTTCCAAGATTTTCTTCGGGAATTTCACTCGGAATTTTCCCACGAATTCGTCCATGAGTGCCTCCGGGAGTTCCTCCGGAAATTTCTTCAGGAATTCTTCCAGGAGTTTCTCCGGGAACATATTCGGGAATTTTCTAAGGAAAACTGTCGGTTGTTTTTTTTTTCAAGGAAATCCTCTGGTAGTTTCTCCAGGAATCTCTTCAGGAAGTCTTCCGTGATTTTTTTTCTCACAGGAAGTCTTCCGTGATTTTTTTTCTTGGCACGTTCGGTGTAGTACTAGATTTGTAGTAATGAGCTGAATTTTAGTATGGAGAGAAGATCAGTTCTCTGTTTCTGCAATTAAATGGTACAAAAGCGTGGGTATTATGATTTCTTGCCTAATTTGATGCTGTTTGAGCAAAACTTTGGATAACTATGTTGTTTATGTTGCAAGAAATGGAGAAAACAACAACACTGTTGCCCAAAGTTTTGCTCAAACAGCATCAAATTAGGCAAGGAATCATAACCCACGCTTTTTGCACCATTTCACTGCAGAAACGGAGAAATGCCCTTCTCACCATACTGAAATTCAGCTCATTACTATAAATCTAGTACTTCGCCGATCTGTCCTATTCCTCTAGAACTTCCTTTACGAATACCTCCGGGAATTTCTCCAGGAATTCCTCCGAAAATGTCTCCGGAAATTTCTCCAGGAAATCCTCCAGGAGTTGTATTGGGAATTTCTTCTGGAAATCTTCCAAAAAATCCTCCAAGAATTCTTTCAGGAATTCCTCCGGGAGCTCTTCTGAAATTCCTCCAGGAATTTTTAAAGGAAATCTTCAGGATTTGCTCAGGAAATCCTATGGGAATTTCACCATGTATTGCTCTGCGAATCCCTCGAGGATTTCCTCCAGGAATTCCTCAGGAAATGTCTCTAGGAATTCCACCGGTGATTTCTCCAGCAATTCCTCTGGTAAATTCTTCAGGGAATCCTCCTTCCTGGGGGATTCCCTGAAGAAAATTACTGGAAGAATTACTGGAGGAATCCCCTGAGGAAATTCCAGAAGTAATCTCCGGGAGAATTCCTGGAGAAATACCCGAAAGAATTTCTGGAGATAATCCCGGAAAAAAGTCCTGGAGAAATTACTGAAGGAATCAAAGGAGAAACTGCTGGTGGGAGTCTTAGAAGAATTTCCGGAAAAATTCCTCGAGAGAATTGTAAAGAAATTCCTAGTGGAATTCAAGGAAAAAGTTTGGTAGGATTTCCTGAAGAAATTTTGAGTGGAATTTCTGGAGAAATTCCAGGTAGAATTTCCAGAGACATTCCCGGCGGAATTCCTGGAGAAAACAAAGGAGGAATATTTAGAGAAATTCCCAGAGGAATTCCTGGAGAATTTCCCAGAGGGTTTTCTGAAAAAAAAGTCACGGAAGACTTCCTGGAGAAATTCCCAGTGGACTTTTTTGGAAAAAAAACCGGAAATTTTCCTGAAGAAATTTCCGGAGGAATTTCTGGGGGAATTCCCGGAGGAATTCCTGGAAGAATTTCTGGAGGATTTCCCGGACGATTTCTTGAAAAAATTGCCGAAGCAATTCCTGGCGGATTTCCTGAAGAAATTCCCGAGGGAATTCCCGGAGACATTCCCGGAGATATTCCTGGAGGAACTCTTAGAAAAAAATCTCGGAGAAATTCAGCCTGAAGAAATTCTTGAAAGAATTCCTGGAGAAATTCCCAGAAGAATGCCTAGGGAAATTACCGAAGGAATTCCTGAAGGAATCTCCGCAGGAGTTCCTGATGTGGGTCCTAAACGAAATCCTGGAGAAAAATCCAAAGGTATTCCCGGAGACATTTCCAGAGAAATTTCTACGGAAATTCCCGAAGAAATTCCTGAAAAACTCCTGGAAGAGTTCCTGTAGAAACTCCCGGAGACATTCCCGGAAGTAAAAACGGAGCAATATTGTGGGGAGACAAAATTTGTCTGCAGGGTGTCAAAGACGGAATAGCGAATAACCTAGCGAATAAATCACGAATCAAAGTCTCAACTATCAGACAGTTTTTAGCTTGCTGAAGAACTTTGTTGAAGACGGCATCATTCTTTCTTATCAGGATTCTGAGATGTAGAAGTTTGAAGATTTTTTACCCCAGAATCACATAGCGGACGATTCTCGAGCCAAAGATGCCATTGCCAGATAATTCTTAGCCTGCTGAACAACTTTGCTGAAAACGGCATGCTTGTACCTTATTAGGGTATCGAGATAAACGTGTTTGAATTTTTCAGACACAATGCGCCACCTAGCGGATAAATCCCAAACCAAATACTTTACTATCAGATAGTTCGGAGCTTGCTGAAGAATTTTGCCGAAGACAGCATCATTCTATCTTATCAGGTTTCTGAAATATGAGGGTTTGAACATTTTTGCCACTGGCACCGCCTAGCGGCCGAATCGCGAACCAAAGTCGCCGTTGCCAATTAGTTCTTAACCTGCTGAACAAATTCGCCGAAGACACTATACTTCTATCTCATCGGGATCTTGAGATATATGTTGCGCAAAGTATGTGGCCAATTTTGGTACCCCAAGACAATCCGGAATAACTCCGAAACCATGTGGACCAGGCACCCTTGTCCCCGGCATAATAAAGTAGAAGAGTTTTTCGGAAAGTTGTGAGAATTTCATCAAAATCCATCGAAAAACAAAAAAGTTATGACCATTTTTGTACTTTTCCGAAGGTGGAAAATGTACGTTGGCTGGATGAAGGTTAATAAAGGAACATTTTTTTTTTGTTCAGGTACAGACGGTAATCATTTCTACATCAGTTGATCCAGTGACTTTCCCGTTAGGCTCCACAATCACTTTGCTTTTTTTTAATTTCAGCAAAAAAAAACGGTGTGTACCTAACCTACACACAGGGATGGTAACACTCACTTTCAAAAAGTTACACTCACTATCTATTTTCTGAGCTCTGAAAGGTTCAATTAAGAAACAGTGTATGAACGACTTTTGCCTTGTGATTTTGTCTAAAAATTTGCCGAATAGAGTAGGCGTCGTACACGCATACCAAAGTAGTGACAGACCAGTGAAAGCGACTCTCCACGAGGTGAATGTAATTTACATTCACCTCGTGGAGAGTTGCCTTCGCAGCTCACTCATGACTTTGGAATGCGTGTGCGACCCCTACTCTATTCGGCAAACTTTTAGACAAAACCACATGGAAAAAGTCGTCCATATATTGTTTCTTGATTACGCGCTTCTGAGCTGAGAAAACAGCAAGTGATGTAACTCTTTGCAAGTGAGTGTTTCCATCCTTGCCTACACACATACAGACATCACCTTGATTAATCGAGATGAGTTGATTGGTATATGTGACTTGATCCTCCAAGCTAAAAATCATTTTTGAAGTGAACATATAGCCTACTTAGTGAACGAGAAAGACAAACAGCTCTTTTGCGAAAAAAAAAGGAACTGTTTTCGCCCTTTAAAACAATCCCTTAGATATTTAATTTAAAATTTTCTCCAGGGATACATTTAGAAAATATTTAAGAGATCCCTTCGGGAATTCTTGCAAAGATTTTCTAGAAAACTTTTATAAAGGCTTTCCGATGTTTTTGACAGGTAACTTTGGAACTTTCTCTAAGGATTATTATAAAAATTCCCATAGACTCAAAACAAATTCAGAGTTCTTTCAAAAAATTTCAGAAAAAAATGATTCTGTAATTCCACTAGGGTTTCCTTAGAAAAAAATGGTAACGGAATTCCTTCAAAAAGTTCTAGAAAAATATTTTAGAAAATCTGGCATGTACTTCTGTGCTTGCTTCCGTGAACTTCCATTATTCCACATGAAATTTGTAAACGGATTTCTTCAAAAATTCCTCTAGAGAGGCTTTCTGGAGGTATTCCTGGATTTTTTTGAGAAATTAGTTCACAATTTCTTCAGAAAAAGTATCTCAGCAGTCAATGAGAAAACCTTAGAGCTTCTCCTTAACATTTTCCTCCAGGCATTCTTCCAAAAAAATTTCACGGACTCATAAGGAAAATTTCTTTAATGATTTCTTCAGAAATATTTGACGAGGTTCTTCAATAAGTTGCTTCACTAATTCCTTAACAGATTTCTATAAAAATTAGTCCAAAGATTCCTTTAGAGAACCTTCCATGGATTTCCTAAGTTTTTTCTACATAGATTTATTTGATTAAATCCTTTTTTTTTTCACGGATTTTTTAGAAGTTTTTTGAGCTCCAAAGAATCCTCTTATTTTGAATGAATCTTTATAGGAATTTATGAAAAAACTTTGAAGGGGTTGGTTTAGTTATATAAGGAAGATTTAATTCAAGAATCATCGGAAGAGTTTCTGAAGAAATCATAAGATGAACTTCTAAAGATGCAGTTAAATTTCCTAAAGAAAAAATATTCCCTTAGTACTCCTTCAAGCTTTTTTTCGGAGGATTCCTGAATAATATCTTCCGTAGATGATTTTACAAATTCCCAGCTGTAACAGTTTTTTTTTCATAAAATCTTTTTCAAAAAATCCTCTATTGATTCCTTTCGGAATCGTCAAAACAGACATTCCTTTGAAAAAGATCGTTTGCTAGTGGTTTAACGATTGTTTTTCATCGAGAAATTATTAAAAACATATCCGGTACTGGTTTGTCATAACACGCCATAGAAGAGGGACATGTTTTCGACTATGACATGACAAAACTACTTCACAAAGTTACAAACAGCTGCACAAGACTAATAACTTTTACATTAAGATAAGAGGTTACAGAAATTGTGTAAACAAACTTTAATACAGCATACGACTCTATTATAACAAAACTTGAAACGACTATCAATTACGCTTGATATGCATGTAGTGATAGAATGTATGTAAATTGTATGTATTTTAATATTTGTAAAGTTATGGCCGTCCAACAGAGAAGAGACGGCTGGAAGATTGTTGGAAATATAATTAGTTGGTTTTGTGAGTGTTTTTAAATGTTTAATATATTTTAGAGTCCATTTAATTTACTTGTTTAGTTTTTACTTATTTCTCGCTGAAAACTATGAACCACCAGCACATCAAATCGCGGTGATTTAATCAATAATAACTTTGAGAAAATTAATAGATTTCTGCAAATATATCTCCAGAAATATTGTTAGAAAATATTTTATGAATCTTCAGCAATTCCTCCAGCGTTCCTTCCAAAAATTTCTTTTATGATTTTTTAGAAATATCCCCAAGGATTCTTCTAGAAAACCCTAAAAAAACTAGAAAAACTTTCCCAGAAATTCCTTCATTGATTTTTATCAGCTAGCTCGAGTTCGTCGGTGGCTCGAGTTCCGATTTTTTCAGCTATTTGTTCAAGAAATCGGCAATTCAAAATTTATTTACAAAATTATCCTAAAATAGCTTCGAATAGGGCGGAATTAAAAGGTACGAAACTGATTAGACTCATTCGAAGAGGGTATTCTGCTTAGGTGTCAGGCCATTCGGCCGAAGGTCATTAGGCCGAATGGTCTTGAGGCCGAATGGTCATCAGGCCGAATGATCATTGGGTCTTCTTCTTGCCGTTACGTCCCCACTGAGACAAAGCCTGCTTCTCAGCTTAGTGTTCTATGAACACTTCCACAGTTATTAACTGAGAGCTTCCTCGGCAAATGACCATTTTGCATGTGTATATCGTGTGACAGGCACGAAGATACTTTATTGATGCTGAATCTACTGATATTTTACCCATGAATTTTTCCTTCTTTTAAACATAGGCTGTTCTTCCTAGTATCATTGCTAAAATAGTTTTTGGCGCAGAAACTGCTGATATTCAATTCATAAATTTTTCCTTCTTTAAAACATAGGCTATTCTTTCTAGTTTCATTGTTAAAGTAGTTTTCGGCAAAAAATTTTAGGAAAAAGTAAAAACAACAGATCTCTTTACAGGCTCATAACGGCTGATTTTCAATTCGTCCTGATGACCATTCGGCCTTATGACCATTCGGCCTAGTGACCATTCGGCCTAATGACCATTCGGCCTAATGACCTTCGGCCTAATGACCTTCGGCCTAATGACCCAGCATCTTCTGCTTATAGGGTTCGAAAAGTCGGTACAAGAACTAAAATAGCTTCATTAATTCCTAAGGATTTAGAAATGTTTCCAAAGATTTTATTTCGTGAAATCTTTCCGGGATTTCTTAAGGATTCCGGATCACTTGGTCGAACGCCATTTGGCCGAATACCAATTGGCCGTAAGCCGTTTGGCCGAAAATAAGAATGTTGCACTTAAGTGACCAAACTACTCTTTTCCGTATCAGTATAACTCTAAAGAATAGACTATGATTCAAAGAAGTAAAAATCTTTGGTAAAATATTGGCAGTTTCAACGCCAACTAGTCCATGAATGACAAAACTATTATTTCTAGACTATGGTTAAAGGAAGAAAATATTTCGGATGATCATATTGCGAGTTAGAATGTCAAAAATTTTTCATTCCTCTAGAAAAATCCCGCAGAAAACCGTCCAAGGTTTTCATTCAAGTTTTTCTCCAGGAATTCTTCTATTCCAGTAGTTTTTGCAAGTATTCCTCAAGGAATTTCTTCAGAAAATCCGCTTTTGATTTACTCAGGAATTTCCATTGAATTTCATACGGCTCCCATTTGCATCCTACGAAAAACAAAGGACTGAAGCGCTGTTTGTTTCGTTTCTTATTTTTGTATTTTTTATTAGAAGTGAGCACGGAATAACGGAACGATTCGGTGCCGTAATCGCTTGTTTTCGAATAGGATGAATATGGGAGCGTGAGATTACTGATGGCACACATACTCTATTTTCTAAAGCTTTATTAATTCGACCATTAATTTTTTTTCTTAAAAACTTTGGTGAACTCAATTAGAATATCCTTCTGAAGTTTTGTAAAGGATTCCATCAATAATATTTCAAAGAAATTGTCTATGGTTTCCGATAATTTCGTTTGGTTTTTCAGCAGGGATTTATTCAAATATTTTTGTTTTATTTTTAAGGCATGTTGATTCACATGAAAATCCTCTAGAAATTGTTCTTTAGCAATTCTTAAAAGGTTTGATGCAAAAACTGCTCCAGTCGTTTCTAAAGAAATTTCTCCGGGGATGTTTCTCAGAGAGTTCTTTTATACCATCCATTGCATGAAAAAAATCGATAGGGTAGCGAACCACTTGAGCAGCGGCCGGTATTTCGAGCACTCTTCGCTATAACTCAGTCAATTCCAAACCAATTGATTTGAAAATTTGTACATGGCTAAATACTATACGTATCTCATCAAGTTTCAAAAATTGTGTCAATTGGTTCAGAATTGGCTGAGTTATAGCAGAAAAGTGCCCAAAATAGGACCCCTGCCGAGATGGTTCCACTTCCCTATACTTGAAGAGTTTGTAATTCATCGAAAATAATTGGAACCGTTTTTTTTTTCTTTCGTCATTGGGGAGACCAATTGTATGATAGGGTGGGCCCTAAGCTAAACTTATTTTTTTTAAATAAATCATAACGTTTAAACCATTTGACCGATTTTAAACCTTTTTTGTTTGAAAATTAACAGAGGCCCATAATTGAACAACACAATCACCTCTGTTAATTTTCAACTTCTATTCAATTTCTCTCGTCGCACACTTGCGATTCTATCCACCGTTTCTTTCATTACTTTCGTTACTGCCTCCTTCTTTGAGTAGTATTAAGTTCACCGAGAAAAGCCAATAAAATTCAATTATCAAAATATAAAAAAGTTTAAAATCGGTCAACTGGTTCAAAAGTTATGGTTTTATGGAAAAAAAAGTTTTGAAAAATCTTGATTTTGGGACCACCCTATCAAACAATTGGTCAATGCCAAATAAAAAAAAAATACGGGTCTAATTATTTTCAATGAACTACACACCCACTGTACTGGGTTTGGGTATTGTCCTGGACGGAGTTCAAAATATCTGGAAAAAATTACATTGACTTAAAAAAACGTAAAAAAATCAAAAATCAATTCTTTTTTTTCAATATTCAAAACCCAATTTTATCTTTAACAGTAGTTTTTCGTTTGATCCAGGAGCAAAATAATTGTCACATTTGCTTGCAATTTGTTCTAGAAATCCCTACATAGATAGTCATGAAAAAAGAAACAAAATAATGTCATGGCCAATTATCAAAATCTGGGACATTATCTTCTCAGCTCTATGCGCACAGCATTAGAAACAACACTCGAAGACAGAAGTGCAAATGTAAAAATGTTCCTGGGCTGAGTCTAGCATAATATAGCAATAATATTTTTTTAAATGACAAAGCAGACAGACAACCTTAATATTGAGGAAAATCTGAGGAAAGTCTGTTGGAAAGTTGACAATTTGTTACTTTTAACTTTTTGAAACCCAATGCAACCGACATGTTCGTTTACTAGTTGCTATATATCCTAAACCTATTTATGTGATAAGGAAATTCCATTCCTTTCCTAACGGAAAGATCAAATAAATTGTTGCAGTCAGGAAAATTCTAAACGGGTTGAAGAGACGGAAGGTTCCCAAAACTCTTCAAACGTCCCCTTTTAAGCCTCCTCCACATTTCACCGAAATCACAATCCAAACAAACGGGCTAAAACCGTCATATCAAATCCCCTTTACATCTTTCCCGTGAACATTACTCAACCCCGGTTTTGGTTCACTCTCATCCACTTTCGAGAGTTTCCTGCCGAGTTTCCGACGACAGACAGACAACGGGCAACTTTTTAGCTAAAAAGGCAAGTAGATTACGTACGACCACTTCCATCGCGTTTCTGGTTTTCCACCCCTCGATTCTCTAGTCTTAACCTGCCTCTCTCCCTCCAGTCGGAAAAGCGAGAGCGACAGGGAAACAACAATCCTCCTTGGGATCCCCCATAGTGACATGTCACGTTTTTGCATTACTTTTGTGAGCAAATAAATTTCGCACCAACACTCCCTTTCCCGAACGTCCAAGTCCAACAACAACCCGTTTCCCGGTGGAACTTTTCCCGCCTTTTGTCAAAGCGTATACGAACGAACGAATGAACGAACGTGAGCTTTTGTCGCTCCGATTCCGGGACGCCGACTACGGTGCGCGGTGCGGTAAGGTGGTTGTACCCAACTAGGCGGACTCTGTAGTAACCTCTGGTGAGCGAACAATGCTCTGATGTGGTGCAAAAATGGACCCGGTTCCGGCAGTGTTGTCGGCTGTTGTGTTGGTGTGTCATTTGGGATCTCCCCTCTCGTTCATCCCTACGGACTGTGTCCGTTTCCTGGTCAGTCCGATGTTGGTTGCCACCAGCGCCAGCGGGGACCTTTGTGCAGGATCCCACTTTCGAAGTTGTCATTCCCAGATGAGCGGGACGTGTGTGAGCTCTAGTTGTAATTAGCAAATTTTCGCGATGCATTCCGGAAGACCTTCGCTTAATTAGAACGTGCATATCACAAGTAATAATATCCCATTGACGGTGGCTGGCAGTAAAGGGATCGTGTAGAGCCGCAAGGATAACTATTCCGAATGGATGACAGGCGTCGAAAGCAGAATATAGTTTACATTCAATTGGAACTGGTCAATACTCAGATACCAAACAGCAGCGATGGTCCACGATTATCCATGGATACGGCGCGGTGTTTCTTCTTCGACGTTATTGGAGATAAAGTTTACCATGTAGCGTTAAGGGCGGATGGGACGGTCGGGAAAATATCCGCCATTGCTCTTTTGCTACTAAGATGGTAATCTCTGATTCTACTTCATATTTTGCAACAAAAACCTATCACTGTGTATGCTCACTTGCAGTGCATATGCTGATTGTTTTTCAGCATCTTCAGTGCGATAGAACTCGAGATTACCATCTTCAAAATCGCGAGGCAAATTGTTAGAAAGAGAGGCAAGATAGGAAAAATAACACGGCGTCCCGTTTCACCTTAAATCATTATTTGGAAGGTATTTTTTGGCTATGAGATATCTAGACTTTTTTATGTCTTTTGTTTATGAGATTTTTCACCCAAGGCTTTATCAAGACTCTTTTTCAAGAAAACGAACAGACTTGGTGTTAAAGTTGTACCATTTTTAATTTATATGTACCGGCCCGCGGGCCGTACGATGGGTAGCCCTGTTTTAGAGAGAATCGATCAGGACGTTCGCTAGTATATTTTTAAAGATAGAAATTCACAACGTCGCACGTCTCTTTTAAGGATATTCTTTTCTAAAACTTATTTTAGGCCAGTACTGTCATGGCAAAATTAGAGCTGGTTACTCAAGGATTTCAAATTCTAGCCTACGCACCTAAGGAAACGACTTTAATGTTGAACCTTATTTGGATGTTTTTTCTTAATCGGGAAGATAATTATTCAGATGAGAATTTCTTCGATTCTTTGAGAAATATAAATTTTATTGACGGTATGCTTTCTGAGATTTTTGTTGAGTTTTTTTTATCTGTATTAACGAGATTTTAAGCCCTATGCCAGTTCATCTCGGGACTCACGCTGTACTTCCCTTCCGAAGGAAGAACTCACATTTTGCGAGTTTATCGGAAGTGGGATTCGATCCCAGGTCCTCGGCGTTATAGTCAAGTGTTCTAACCATCACACAAGGTCCGCTCCTCTTCTTGTTGAAGTTCCTCAGAGATTCCTTAATGTTCTTCTCCATATATTTCCTTGTGATTCTTTTCAGGAAGTAGTCCTGGAATTCTCTGAAGCGTTTCTTGAGGAATTCTCAATAGATTCTTCTGGAAGTTTCTTCAGAAGATCCTCAAATATTATTTCAGGGGTCAGATTGTAAACTTCTCTAAGGATTTATAGAAACCTTTCCTCAGGGATTATTTCTGAATTGTT
The DNA here is from genome assembly GCF_035046485.1 of Aedes albopictus. NCBI lineage: Eukaryota > Metazoa > Arthropoda > Insecta > Diptera > Culicidae > Aedes > Aedes albopictus. The sequence continues at coordinate 51,954,232 of NC_085138.1, read as the reverse complement.
TCCGGTGACCCTTTAGGGATCCCTTCTCTTTTCAGAGATTCTTCAGGGCCTCCTTTAGAAATCAATTGCATCGATTTTTTCATATTTCTTTCGTCTAGGAAACATGTTTCCGGCATTTTTATATGCATACTAAAACCTTTCGAATATTTGGCAAAAAAAATCTTTCAAGAATTCCTCTAGACGTAACTCCAGGAGCTCTTCAAGATTTTGTTCCAAATTATCCTCCAGGAATCCCTTCAGAAATATATAAGAAAATTTATTCAATAATTGCTCAAGTACCTTTGTCTGCAATTTCTGAACGGATTCCCAATGAATACACCAGTTTACAGCATTATTGAACTCGGTAAGCTGATAATCATTTTTGGTGTAGAATCATGCCCTGAGTTCGAAAACGCGAAGGAAAAAAATTACAGTAGAGCGGGAATTTTTTCGACTTTCCATACAAGGTTGATGATTTGAAATCGATTTTTGTTCTATTTTTAAGCAAAGACGCTCACTTCAAACATCTCATTCTCCGTAATCAATGCTCCTATGGAGCTGAGTTTTTAACTGTAACTCGTCTACATTTGATATGTCAAATGAACGTTGAGAAAGAATTTTTAAATTGTTTTTTTCTTATTCAAAAAATACATGTCTTCATATATTTTTGGATATTTTGCTAAAATTTAAGGAGATCGTCCCTAAAACTCGCCAATATCTTGAATTTCATCAATCTGACGCAAAACCCGTTTTTAGATCATCGAATGGTATTATATTCAACTTTAATTTATGGAAAAAGGTTTAAAATTGATTGAACAAAATGCAAGACATTTGAATTTAATAAAACCCCATATTTTAAAGATTTGTAAAACTCGCTATTGAACTAAAACTCAAAAACTGTTCTATTTTTGAAGGTCGGTTTCGAAATCAGCGCTAAATTGTGCTTCAAAAATTTTGGTCGTTGGCAGAAGTTCGCGACTTTCATTTTATTTTGTGAACTAGTGATATTTATCAAGGACTCCTTAAGGTTGAAGAATTCGTCATTGACAAAATCGTCATCATAGAAAATTTAAAGCAGTTTTCGCGCTCAAAACTTTGATGTTTGCATTGAAAATGTATTCACTGTACTCCATTCTCTGCCCGCAATACAGTGAATACATTTCCACTGCGGAAATTTCAGATTTGAACGAGAAAACAGTTTTCAAATTTTCTATGATGACGGTTAAGTCAATGACAAATCCTTCAACCTTAAGAAACTTCTTAGAGATTTGATTTAGAAACTCCTCAGGGATGTCCTTGTAATCACTTCAGGTATTTTCTCAAAAACATTTCCAGGATTTGTTTCCTAAAATTTCTCCAAAACTTATTCATAAAATTCTTCTAGAATTTCTATCACCCTGGTATTCCTTCAGGAGCTTGTCCAAATATTGTTTCTGAAATTGTTTCAATAAAATTGAATCTAATCAGGAATTTTTTAAACATTCCTATGAAGCTCCTGCAGGTGACTCTAGAAGAATTACTTCAACATTTTGTTATGTAATTTCATGAAATATTTTTTTAAGTATTTGTGTTGGAATATCTCAAACAATTCCCTGAGGAATTTCAAAAGGGACCCCAGGAGATATTTCTGAAAAAAAAAAACAAAATTCCAAAAAGAAACTGATCAAGCCGGGACTCGTAGTTGCCGGAATTGAAGGTGTTTCTTCCCGTTCGTGACACGAACGGCGCACAGGAACCACAGAACACAATGTTGGCCCCAAGTCACGGTCACTAGTTCTTCTCCTTCTTCACCGAAGGCAGAATGATCACACAAGCACCAAAGACGTTCAACGATATCACCGATCACACCAGAAGAGGAATTAACGGTAGAAATCTCCTCCACGCACTTCACACGAATCTTAGGCAATAATCTTTAAATTGCTCTCTGGCCACCAACGTATTTGTGCTGCATTCGGATACACCAGAAATTCTATCAATTCTTCTGTGTTAACCACTTTATTTCACACGACCGGTCAATGGAATAGGATAGAGTTCACACAATTGACGAACGACCGTATAGCTTCCGCTTGCTATCGAGGTGTATTTCAAACTAAACTTTGTGTGCTGCGCACAGTGGTCAGCTAGATGATTTCTCCTGAGATTGACTTCTCTCGCCACATAAACGAATGGGAGAGTTTTATAGTTTTGTTAGACTAGTTCAAATTATCTTAAAATTAGGATTAGTTTTCTCAACTTATGGTCGGTGGATACCGAACAGAAACATTCTTGACATTTCTTCAGTAATATATTTAGGGATTGTTGATTTTGTTCGGTGATTGCAACACACTAAAAAAAAAACACGGTTTATAATGTTTAGGTCTACTGACTTTCAGCCATCATCAGATCTAAAATACATTTTCAAATAGTTACAATCTTAAATTCATCTTACAATTTTCTTCACCCGACTACATCGATTTATGAAGAAAAGATGAATTTTAAGAATGTAACTATTTGAAAATGTATTTTAAATCTGATGATGGCTGAAAATCAGCAGACCGAAACGTTATAGATCGTGTTTAAGTGGGTTGCAATCACCGAACAAAAGCAACAATCCCTAAATATACAACTCAACGGTGACCAAAACCCTTAAGAATTTCTTCAGTAACCCCTGAAATGTTTTTCCAAGGGATTCTTGGTGGAAGAATTTCCTAAAAAAATCACTGAATATTCTGAAAATTCAAAAAAAATCATGGACATGTTTTTGAAGTAATCTTTTAAAGATATTCATGAAAAATCCTTGAACTACTGCAGGAGTATTTATTATTATTTCTGAAGGAATTCTTGAGACTGTTTTAGATGAAATCCACGAAGAAAATTTTTAAAGAATTCTTGTATGAATATTTTAATAAATTATCAGTCTTATTTTTGCAGAAATCCCTGGAGATATTCGTGAACAAATAATTAAAGGATTATGTAAAAGAATCCTAGGGAATTTTCTGAAGGAATTCGAAAAGAGTTACTAAATAAATTTCTGGAAAATCTCCCTCAAAAAAACCTTGATGGAATTCTTATGAGGATTTATTAATAAAAATGTTGACAGAATCCTAGAGAAATCTGTTACCAAAACTCAAAGAGGATTTTCGGAAAGTATTCCCGGGGAAATCATGAACATGTTTTTAAAGGAATTCTTGAAAGAATGTCTAAAGAAATACTTAAACTTCTGTAAAGGGTCCTAGAAAAAAGCTTATAAAAAATGTCCAATGGAATTAACGTTTAGCTTTGTAGGAATTGTTGCTGAAATAATTTCTGAATGTCTTAAGGAATCCGAGTACAAATTCCTGAAGGTATCTGGTGGAATATATGGAGGAACCCGGAGGAACTTTTGATGGAATCTCTATATGAATTTCTGCAGGAATCGCTGGAAAAATAACTCCTAGTAGGGTGCCTGTACCAGTTATCGCACCACCTAAGAAAAACTATTTCTACAAAAATAAGAAGAAGACCGACGAATGTAAACAATAAGTCAAATGAAGGATTAGTTTTCATACTTTACAGGAAAAATATAAAAACGAAGCCAAAACTACTTTTAGTATTTATTACGGCGTGTGCCAATGATAGGAACCCTGTACCAGTTATGGACACATTTGTTAATTTGGGTTCCACTTCGCACTATTTACATGCATTCCTTATGGGATTTGCCATAACTGGTACACTATGGCGAAATAGGGTGCAAGGAGGCCGAAAAGTTAAGGAAAATGATTTATTTCTACCATAATTTGAGTAAATTGTGAAGTTTGAATGATTGCAATCATCTTTTGTGATCGTGATCTGTTGTTCACAAATTTTTTCTTGTTGATTTGTATCTTTAAAGGTTGAAAATCAACTATGGCGAATTTGAGGTACTATAGCCATAATTGGTACACTGAGCCTATTACTAAACAAAATCATGAAAGAATTCTGGAGAATTTTTTGTCTACCTACACTCTATGAAGAAATTGCTATTGAAATCCGACTGTATGGTTGACTGCGTATCCGTTAATCGAGAGAGAAAGAAGAAATTGAAGCCAAAAAAAAAAAATCCGAAGCAACCGATGGAAGAATTACTAAAACAGTTCTGTTTCTACTTTGAAAATAGATTTTTTTTATTCTTAATCACTTAATCTAATTTGAAGATCTTTTGTCCACTAGGGCACTACGTGAGCGATTCCAATTGGCAGCTGCACTTATACTTTGCACAACGTCTAAATGTATTCCGTTCAAATTCTACTATATTGCTGCTTCAGTTTTATACCCTGTCCACGGTAACATGATGAGCACGATGATGTTGATATGTGTGGCTGCTGTTCCTTTTCCAGTCCAATTAGGGGTCGTCCGTTATTAGTTGCTGTTCACCGATTTCCAAATTCCGGATCCGTTAGACGGTTCTCGGCATGTAAAACGAATTCCTGGAGGGGGAACATCCTTAAATTACGCAACGCTGTACATATATTGCGATTCAATCTTCAAATTACAGTGGAGACCATTTTTATACTAAAGACACCCAAAGAGCAACAACAAGAGATACACGTCCCAGGTAACAATTTGATGCTGTACAAACGTTTCTCCAACTATTTCAAATCAGCCTTCATTTGAACAAAAGCTGAGCGCAAGAGGTACAATCCTTTATTCAGTTCCTGAACATTGGCGGAGCCAGCTTTTTCTTTTTTCTTACTCACTCTCCTAAACATACACGAGAAAAAGCGAGATGAAAGAGGAGGCAAGCTGCCCCCTCTTCTATCTGTCTCCTTCTCGTGTATGTTTAGAAGAGTGAGTGAGAAAAAAGAAAATGCTGGCTCCGCCAATGTTCCTGAACATCTCATTTTGGTGATGATTTTATTCAACCTTCAGCTGATTTGAGGTTCAATTGAAAGCTGATTTAAGGCTTAACATGCGCTTAATCAGTAATTAATTAAATTTATTAATTGTATTATGTAATTATAAGTGTGTGGTATACGTATCCTTGAAAACAAAAGCATTTCTTGTTGTGTCTGAATAGTCAAGAACATAAGTTGAACTAAGTCTGTATTGAGGCTGAAGAAGCGATGTGGACTTCACGAAAACTATGCTTGGGTTATCTGTCAAAAAATATTTGATTAAAGGTTGAACAGCAGATGATCATTATAGTATGGGGCAAACATCGAATTCTCACTCCAGTTGACTATTTCGATTCCATTTAGGTTCCATATGAACTGTGCAAAATTTCAGCGCAATCGGTGAAACTATAATTTAGCGCAAGCGATTCAAAGTTTTCATAGGATTTACTATGGGAAAAGTTACACTTTCAGATTAAAAATCCCAGAGGTCGCCCTTTGTCCCCATCTATATTCTCAATTTAGTTGAAAATCATAGTTTTCGACTAGCATGTTGGATTTTTCTCCAAATCCGTGCATCGGACCTAACTTCCAAAGCAAGGTTCGACGCACGGATTTGGAGAAAAATCCAACTTCGCTAGTTGAAAATTCCGGGTTTCAACTGCACGTACGCAGTAATAGAAATTTATTTGGCATAATAGTTATTGGAGACAATTCTCAACTTGTCACTCTTTACAAGATCATTGTCCAAAATGGTCTATGCAATTAGTTAGTTTTGTTTGGAAATATTATTTAATCAGAATTATATAAAAAGCAAAACTTTGTACATCTTCTTTTTTAAATCGCTGAGAAATTAAATCCTTATGATAATTTCCAGGAATTCCTGGATGAATCTTTAAATTTTCTAGCAGCATTACTGCAAAATATGGTTAAGTGATTCTTTATGGAAATCAAGTATCATGATGGAAAAAACTCTGGTTGAATTTGCAATGGAATTCCAGCAAAAGTTTGTGAATTCCTATTGAGAATGGATGTACGTAGCTGAAGCGTAAACGCGAGTGTATTCATTAAAACCATGCTGGAGGTGATTTCTAGTAGGTCACTATTAATTTCTTTTATTTCGTGGGCCAGGGGTATTTTTGCGTCTATCAAACAACGCAATAATTCAAATGGTCATTGAGGAAGTTTTAATATATTTAAAAGCTGGTGCTGCAAGATGTAATCGTAAGTTTGAAGGTATTCATGATTGGACTTGTAAAAGACTTGGTATTCATGAGATAATTGTGAAAGAATTCCTGGATGACTTCTTAGAGAATTTCTTGACTTCTATGTCCCTCTAATATTATCTAAAAGAATTTCAATACAAATCGCTGGAGGAATTCCTCTATAAATCCTTCAAATTATTCAAAAAATCTACAAGTAATCCTAAAAAAAACCCTGGGGTGAATCCCTGAAAATCATTATGAACGGAATACTGTGATTTTTTAACTAACCGCTGAATAAATTTTTAAAAAAATCCCGAGAGAAATTTCGGAAGAAATCATTACAAGAATTTCCGGAGCAATACCTGCAGGTATCTCTGTAGTAATTTGTGAAAGTATACCTGGAGGAATTCCTGGAGGAATCCGAAAAGCAATTATGCTAGGAGTTTCAGGAAAAAATCTGAAGAATCTGCATCAGAAATCCCTGCAGAAATTACCAGAATTTTTTTTAGATGAATCCTTGGAGGAATTTCTGGATGCATTCCTGGAGGAATCCTTAGAGGAATTCTTCAAGAAATCACAGGAGGAGTCCCTAGATGTATTTCTGGAGGATATCCGGGAGAACCTTCTGGAAAAATTCCATGCGGAATCTCTGGAAAAGTTCCTGGACTAATGCCTGGAGCATTAAGGGATTTTTTATTATCGTACAAATTGGTATGAAGTTTCTGAAGGGTAATGAAATTAGGTAGGGATCATATATATTTGAAAAACTAAATTGAAAAAAAATCAGGGTCGCCTAATTTTGTGGAAAACTCCAGTGAAAATCAAACATTCTCCACAGACACCACCTTCTTTGAAAAATCATAGAACGAAGCATCATAGGCACATTTTTTTTTTGTGAAATCATAAGAAAATTTTCTCAGCAATTCCAAGATGGATTTCTGGATTCCATGGAAAAGGTAATGGATTGATTGATCTTTTTTAAAAAGACTTTCAGCCCTTGGCTCCAAAGTTAATGGATAAATTTCAGAAGGAGGCATCCCTGGAGAAGTTCCTGGAGTAATGCCTGGAGCATTAGAGAAATTTCTGATGAAATTCCAAGATAAACTTCTAGAAGAATTCCCAGAGGAATTTCTGGAGGAATTCCAGGAGGAATTCTTGGAGGAATCTCACGGAAGAATCCTTAGAGGAATCCCTGCAGGAATTACTGGTATATTCTTGGAGGAATTCCTGGTGGAATTTCTAGAAGAACTCGTGAAATAACTCCTGGACGGATTTCTAGAGGAATCCCTGGAGTTGAAATTCATGGATTTATTCCTAGAGGAAACCTGAAAGAATTTCCGGAGGAATCCCTTGGAAAAATTCCTATAGAATTTCCTGAAGAATCTCTCGAAAGAATATCGGAAGCAATCTCTAAAGGATTTCCTGCTGAAATTCCTGGAGGAATGCTGTAGGAATTTCCGAAGAAATTCCTGGAGGGATTCCTGGATCAATTTCTGAAGAAATTCCTGTAGGAATTTCTAGAAAAAATACCTACGGTAAATCTTGGTGGAGTTTCTTGAGGAGCCCCTGGAGACACTGCGGTAGTAATTTCTGCGGAATTCCTGAAGTATTTCTGAAGAAACCTCATAAGGAATTCCCGCAAAATTTCTTAGAGCAATTTCTACAAAAATTCTTGAAAGAATCCCCGGAGATATTCTTGGGAAGAACCCTGGAGAAATCCCTGAAACAAATTTCTGGAGGAACCTTAGGAGGGATTCCTGGAGGAACTTCCGGACAAGTTCCAGGTGGAATTTCAGGAGGAATTTCTGGACAAATCTTTATAGGAAATCTTGGGGAAATTCCATGGAACTATTCATGGATGAATTCCAGGAGGAATCCCTTAATCAATTCTTTGAGGAATCCTTCAATGAATTCCTGGAAGAATCTCTAGAGGAATTCTGGAAGGAATCCATGGAGAAATTTCTGAATATATTCATAGAGAAATTCCTAAAGAAATTCCTAGAGAATTCCTAGAGGAATTCTGAGAGGAATTTCTAATGGAGTTCCAGGAGAAATTTCCAGATGAATTTCTGGAGGACTTACAGGAGCAAATTCAGAAGGAATTTCTGGAAGAATTACTTGAGAAATTATCGGAGGAATTTCTGTAGGAATCCATGAAATAATTCCTGGAGGAATGTGTAGAGGAAACCTCGGAGAAGAAATTCCTGGATTATCTCTTGGGGGAAACCATGGAAGGATTTCTGGAGGAATTCCTGGAACAATTCCTGAAGGAATTGCTGTACGAATTTCCGAAGAATTCCTGGAGGAATTCCTGGATCCATTCCTGATTAAATTACCGAAAGTATTCCTGAAGAAATACCTGGGGTAATTTTTGTTGAAATTCGTGGTAGAACTGCTGAAGGAGTCCCTGGAGAAATGCCTGGATGAAATCCTGGAAGAATGCCAGGAGGAATACCTGGAATAATTCTTGAATAAATTCCAGAAAGAATTTGTGGGGAAATTTTAAAAAGAATCCCTTGAGGATTTCCTGGAGAATTCCTGAAAAAATATTTGAAGGAATTCCTAGAGATATCTCAGGAGGAAATCATTCAGGAATCCCAGGAAGAATTATTGGAATATTTCTTGGATAAACTCCGGGAGGAATTCTTGGGGTAATTTCTAAATGAATCGTTGGAGGATTTTCTAGATAAATTCTTGGAGAAATTGCGGTAGTAATATCTGAAGGAATCCTGGATTAATGCCTGGAGGAATCCCTATAGAAATCTCTGGAGGAGCTTCTGGAGGAATGCCTGGAGTAACCCCTGGATAAATTCCTGGAGACATGCCTGTATCAATTCCTGGAGGAATCTCTCGAGAAATTTCTTAGGAAATCCCTGGAGGATACCCTGGGGAATTTCCTTAAAAAATCCCTGGAGAAATTCCTGGACTAATGCCTGGAGTAATACATGGATACATTTCTAGATGAGTTCTTGGTGGAGTTTTCAGAAGAATTCTGGGAGCAATCTTGTGGAGTTTGGAGTTTTTAGAAGAACTCCCGAAGCAATCTCTAGATGAATTGCTGGAGAAATCCTGGGATGAGTTAATGGAGAAACTCCCAGGAGAAATTTCTAAAAAAAACCTCTTGAAAAATTCCTAGAGGAATTCTTAGAAAAATTTCTAGAGAAATTCTGGGAAGACTCCCTGGGAAAATTCTTTGAAAAATCCCAGGAGGAATCCCTGAAGCTATTTCTGGAGAAACCTCAAGAGGAATGCCTGGAAAGTTCTGGACAAATTCCTGCAGGAAGTTCTGGATAAATTCCTTGCGGAATCCCAGGAAGAATGCCTGGATTAATATGTAAAGGAATTTTTGTGGAAATTCCTTGGAACTATCCCTGGAAGAATTCTTGAATGAATTCCTGGAGGAATCTCGAGAGAAATTCTGGAAGCAGTTAATGGAGGAATTTCTGAAGAAATTCCAAGAGAAATTTCTGAAGAAATTCCAAGAGAAATTTCTGAAGAAAATCCAAGAGAAATTTCTAGTGGAATTCCCAGAGGAATTTTTGGAAGAATTCCTGAAGGAATTGCGGTAGTTATTTCAGACGGAATTCCTATGGGAGTTCCTGGATCAATTCCTGGAGGACTTTCTGAAGGGATTCTTGGGGTAATACTTAAGTAACCTCTTGAGGAATTCCTGGAGGCATCTTTAGAGGAATTTCTAGAGAATTACTTGGAAGAATTCCTGGACCCCGTAACGTAGGTAGATCACCTTAGAATGGTACGTTGCGGTGTAAGATCTACCAAATCAAATTTTGATCTTGATATTTACCGTATTTTTAAATATTCCAAGATCAAAGTTTGATGCTCTTTTCCTTGTGTTTTGTAGTATTTGTGTTTCAATGTACTGCTAATTAACGTTTTATTTCAGCAGGATTCAGGTAAATGTATCGTACGATATAAATAATATTTTAAAAACATGTAACTGTGACGAGCGTATCACTAATATGTAGCTTATTTGACGTACGATGTTAATATTATTTTATATTTCAGATTATCAACCGAAGAATCTAGTAATTCAAACAGGAAACCAGGATGAATTGGGCAGACAACTGATTCGAAGCAGTCTAACAATGGTGTGCCTGAACGTTAACCAAGCGTATCCTTTGGAGTTTACCCTTCCACTAACAACACCCAAATTCCCGTGACACCTAGGCCTGAGAGATCGTAGAGTTGTCTACATTTTTCATAGGTGTCCAAAACTAACTATCCTTTCCCATTCCTCAGCAGTCGCAAGGACGTGGCCAGGACAGTGCTCGACCATTGGAGGATTGCGTCAGGCTTGTCTAAGAGTCAGAGATTAGTCCCAAATCTTTGTGCTTTGGTTCAGACGGGAAGGAGGCAACCCTCATAACCCAAGTAGCACCTGCAACTAAAATGGAAATGATCATCGTTGCAAACATGTTGCAACTGAGTTTTCATGCAACATACAAAATTAAAACCTATTAAAATCCTGTTGGTAATGCCAAACTGAGGTGTAACGGTTTTATAACAACTAGCAAAATGAAAACAAACGTCATCTTTAGTCGAAACTTGCGAAACCAATTTGTAACTGAAGTATAATCTGATTGTTTCAACGAATCTTAGTTACAACCGTTTACAAACCAAAACATTGATTCTGATTGTTATAAACATGTTGCACCTGGAACTTATTTAGAACATAACGAACAATTTTGACAGGAGCTCAAAAATGTGCGGCAAAATGTTTTTGTGATCACGAAAAATATAAAATGCACTTTAAAAAACCAAAATGTTTCAAAAATAACGAAATCATGTACAAATAAAATGTAGCCTTTTCTTCATAAATTTATCGACATATTCCAAATTTTATAAAATTAAAGTGGTAAAATTGAAAAAAAAAATCTGATTGGTAGTATAATAAAAAAAATTCTGCCTCATTTTCGCAGTACTGAATGACTGGTATCTACCACTGGGAAGAATTGAATATATGGGGTTTTGAGAAATCTAACGTAACGTACAAAAATATTAGGAGTTTCCCACGAAAAATTTTACAATGGGTTTACATTTTTTACAAAAAACGTAAAATTTTCGGTACGTAATAAATGGACAGCCTCTTGTCGACGTTAATGGAAAGTGCACGTCCAAGTGTCTGCTTTTTTTTGGTTATTTATGTCCTACACGGAAAATTCAAACTACCTTATTTTGGGTCGATTTTACCCTAATATGAGTATATCAAATTGATTAGTTACGCAAAATTAGGTTGTTTTTCCTCTCCCCCCCACAGATGTTGTCGTAAATTAACAGAGATGCGTCTATCCAACGGGGGTCCTTGAGGCCAATAAGCCAATTTTGGGTAAATGTAGATTTACCCAAATTTAGGTTGAATGAAAGCGGTCTTGGGTTGAATTTACCTACTCTTGAGTGTATTTTTAGTTGGAGGTAAAGGCAATTTACCTTGCGTGAGTTTAACCGATTCACTCAAATGTTGACTCATTGGGCCGAACTATAGCATTGCGTCAAAAGAATCCAATTTTTGGTAGTTTGGCGGTTCCGTGTACCACGTGCAGCATTGTTGTACTTTGTCAATACAGATTCCCATTGACGTTATTCAGCAAATAGTATCTTTCTTAATTCTAAAATTAATTTTCAGCATTTTATGGGTGCATTACATATGCTGCTGAAATGCACTCCGCCAAAGCAATATGGCGAGTTAATTTTTACCACAAATGCCTAAATTTTCACTCGCAAAATGATAGGTAGACTGAGGCGCGTTGAGAATACGGAGCTAAAATGCGTAACTTACCGATAAATCTGGAACGGCACACAAATTGACGTCCTTGGTGAGCCTTATTTGCGGTATATTTATGCACACAATTATTTAATCACATGAACGAAAGTGTTGATGCATAATAACTGGCAGTGACGAATGTGGTGACTAGCTGACTAGTTGTCGAATCGGTCACCATTTTTTAGTTCGACTATAAGTTGTATCTTGGTTATAATTCGATTGCGTATTAAAACCGTTTATATCACGAATGGATGTTTTATATTGGCTCCACCTCTTGCGCTTTTTTGGATGCAATTTAGTCGTTAATAAGACGATTGGTTCAAATGGCATAACTTTCAATATAGTTGCATATAAATTACAAGAACTTGTGGAGTTTAGTATTTCACTGGGATGGAATCACCCCTCACGTGCAGCACACACAACTTACCCAGGCTGACGTCGGTTCGCAAGTGGCAAGAGTGAACGCGGTTGGGTGACGCCTGGAGTTGTTGCTACGCAAGCAGGGATGCTAACATTGTCCGCTTGACAGTTCGCATCATATTCAAATGCGCTATATCGCCTGCTGTGATCAATCTCCTTTCCACAGCTTTATGCAGTACATCTTATATCTCACATCCTCCTTCTACTCTAAAGAAGTTTTACACATTTTTAACAAAAAAAAAATGAATTTCCGTATCTCAATTTGGAGTGTTTACTTACAACGATTTAACATATTGCGGAGATTCTACCTGTTTAGACTCCTGCGCGAAAATTAGTTGCGTGGGCCCCAAGGTGGGCCCACAGATTTAAAACCAGACCGCGTCCTGGTGAATATTTTACGCTGTTTTGCTAGGTACACATTTGGTGATGATTTTGCATTGTAAGCAAACATTTATAACGCACCTACGCTGAAAATGAGCCTAATCATTTGCGTCGGAATCTATAAATCATCACAACGGGCAAAAAGTTACTGTTATAATACATCATCGCATACGTTGTAATTGCTGCCATGAAGCTACCGAATACAGTTTCATTGTGAGGTACCATTCTGACTATGTTACCGCTACTTTTTTTCAAAATAGATCGAACATTTTAGTGCTTAATTGTGGGAATGATATTTTCCGACGAGCAATAGGAGCTTGCACAGTGACGTCATCATCATCTCTCTATCTCTTTCTCTCGTTCGGAGTCGCTCGATACAGCCGTCCTTGCTCGCGAAATAATTTTGAGGGCAATGCTTACAAATTGTATCTCATTTCGTTAGTTATGTTGGTAATGCAAGCCTCTCTACTTGTAGTATTTTAAAGAAATTACCGGTTTGGTACTGGGTGATCCAGAAAAAAACATCTTGTTCTTTGAGTCTTTATTTAATCTTATACCCAAATTTATCCCATTGCACCGTCGTTTAAATTCGAGATATCTGATAAAATACATTATAGATAAAGTTTATTGCCTTGCCATTCATTGAAACACTAGTCACAGAAAACAAACTGCATTAACATAATCCTTCTTCTGGCCAGCCAACATTGACGACACTCCTTGATAAATAATATATTGTAACCATTCGATACCACATATGCACGAATCAAAACTACGTGATTTTTCTAATATTTTGTTTTTGCGTACATTGCCAATGTTTATCTACCATGACAAACAACACGATGCAAACTTCCAATCCGAGATTTGCGCGAAGCAAAACGGGATCTTTCTAATCTAGCTTTTCGTCAGCGGACATTGCCGGGAGTTTTCCTCCACGACAAACAACACGCTGTAAGCTTCCGATCCGACATTTGCACGATGCAAAACAACGGGATCTTTCTAACCTAGCTTTTCGTAAGCGGACATTGCCGGGAGTCTTCCTCCACGACAAACAACACGCTGTAAGCTTCCGATCCGACATTTGCACGATGCAAAACAACGGGATCTTTCTAACCTAGCTTTTCGTAAGCGGACATTGCCGGGAGTTTTCCTCCACGACAAACAACACGCTGTAAGCTTCCGATCCGACATTTGCACGATGCAAAACAACGGGATCTTTCTAACCTAGCTTTTCGTAAGCGGACATTGCCGGGAGTCTTCCTCCACGACAAACAACACGCTGTAAGCTTCCGATCCGACATTTGCACGATGCAAAACAACGGGATCTTTCTAACCTAGCTTTTCGTAAGCGGACATTGCCGGGAGTCTTCCTCCACGACAAACAACACGCTGTAAGCTTCCGATCCGACATTTGCACGATGCAAAACAACGGGATCTTTCTAACCTAGCTTTTCGTAAGCGGACATTGCCGGGAGTTTTCCTCCACGACAAACAACACGCTGTAAGCTTCCGAACCGACATTTGCACGATGCAAAACAACGGGATCTTTCTTATCTAGCTTTTCGTAAGCGGACATTGCCGGGAGTCTTCCTCCACGACAAACAACACGCTGTAAGCTTCCGATCCGACATTTGCACGATGCAAAACAACGGGATCTTTCTAACCTAGCTTTTCGTAAGCGGACATTGCCGGGAGTCTTCCTCCACGACAAACAACACGCTGTAAGCTTCCGATCCGACATTTGCACGATGCAAAACAACGGGATCTTTCTAACCTAGCTTTTCGTAAGCGGACATTGCCGGGAGTCTTCCTCCACGACAAACAACACGCTGTAAGCTTCCGATCCGACATTTGCACGATGCAAAACAACGGGATCTTTCTAACCTAGCTTTTCGTAAGCGGACATTGCCGGGAGTCTTCCTCCACGACAAACAACACGCTGTAAGCTTCCGATCCGACATTTGCACGATGCAAAACAACGGGATCTTTCTAACCTAGCTTTTCGTAAGCGGACATTGCCGGGAGTCTTCCTCCACGACAAACAACACGCTGTAAGCTTCCGATCCGACATTTGCACGATGCAAAACAACGGGATCTTTCTTATCTAGCTTTTCGTAAGCGGACATTGCCGGGAGTCTTCCTCCACGACAAACAACACGCTGTAAGCTTCCGATCCGACATTTGCACGATGCAAACAACGGGATCTTTCTAACCTAGCTTTTCGTAAGCGGACATTGCCGGGAGTTTTCCTCCACGACAAACAACACGCTGTAAGCTTCCGAACCGACATTTGCACGATGCAAAACAACGGGATCTTTCTTATCTAGCTTTTCGTAAGCGGACATTGCCGGGAGTCTTCCTCCACGACAAACAACACGCTGTAAGCACAAAACAAAACAATTCGATCACTATAGCGCTGCTGGAATTTGTTCTTTTGTTGCACTCTTTCCCGTCAATAATTGCCCATGCACAAATAGTTTTCCGCAGGCATGCTCCAGCGGGAGCTACGTCCCCGAAAAATATCACACCGAACTTCCACTTTTCACATATGGGTTTTGTGTTTCCCTCACTTGTTCACTAATGCATGCACATTGAAGGGTGATTCCTCTCAGCAAAAATATAGGTTCCATTTCCTCAATTAAACGAAAAAAAAAAAACTGGCAGGAATTCGCCAATGTGGAGTTTAGTATTTCACTGGGATGGAATCACCCCTCACGTGCAGCACACACAACTTACCCAGGCTGACGTCGGTTCGCAAGTGGCAAGAGTGAACGCGGTTGGGTGACGCCTGGAGTTGTTGCTACGCAAGCAGGGATGCTAACATTGTCCGCTTGACAGTTCGCATCATATTCAAATGCGCTATATCGCCTGCTGTGATCAATCTCCTTTCCACAGCTTTATGCAGTACGTCTTATATCTCACAGAACTTATTAATGTCCAAGTGTGTTGCTTGGGAACAGCGGTCTAGGACTGTACCACCTACGAATTTGTGCGACTCGCTTAATGCTAATGCTAATGCTAATGCTAATTACTTGGAAGAATTCCTGGGGGAATTCTTGCAAAACAAAAACCTGGAGGAATCCCTGAAACAATTTCTGGGAGAACCTCAGGAGGAATTCCTGGGCAAATCTCTATAGGAAATCTTGGGGAAAATCCGTAGAACTATTCATGGAAGAACTGCAGGAGGAATCCCTAAATGAATATCTTGAGAATCCCTGAATGAATTCCTGAAAGAATCTCTAGAGGAATTCTGGAAGGAATCCATGGTTGATTGATTTGTCTTTATTAAAGAGACTTTCAGCCCTTGGCTGGTTCGTCGCTGAATCCATTGTGAAATTTCTGAAGGAATTCCTGGAGAATTTTTTAGAGGAATTCAGAAAGGAATTTCTGGTGGAGTTCCAGGAGGATTTTCTGGAGGAATTACTGCAGGAATCATCGGTGGAATTCCAGGAGGGATCCATGAAATAAATCTTGGAGGAATGTGCAGAGGAAACCCTAGAGAAGAAATTCCTGGAAGAATTTTCGGAGGAATTCATGGAAGAATTCCTGGATCCAAACTTGGATAAATTCCTGGAGTAATTCCTGAGGAAATACCTGGGGTAATACCTGGAGAAATTCCTGGTAGAACTTTTGCAGAAGTCTCTGGAGAAATGCCTGAATGAAATCCTAGAGGCATGCCAGGAGGAATACCTGGAATAATTTTTGAAAAAAATTCGGGAGGAATTTCCGAAGGAGTTCCTGGAGGAATCTCAAGATTCATTCCTGATGAAATACAAAGTTCGATTTCTGAGGGAATTCCAGGAGGATTTTTTGAAGAATTCTCAAGGGAAATACTGAAGAAACCGCTGAAATTCCTGAGGAAATCCTGAAAACCTGGATTAATTCCTGCGGGAGTTTCTGAAGGAATCCCAATAAAAGTTCTTCTAGAAATGCTTAAAATAATCTCGGAATTCGTTTTTGTAAGAATAACAGAAGAAATTTCCGGTAAATCCCTGGAGGAACTCTTGAAGTAATTTCTGAAGAAACCCGGTGAGGAATCCCGGAAGCAAGCCCCATTAGGAACTCTTTATGGAATCTCAGGAGAGCTTTCTTAGCGAATACCTGGAAGAATTTTTGTTGGAATATTCCTGGATAAAAAAAAACAATGAAGAAATCAATGTCTGCAGTAATTTTTGAAGGAATACTAGGATCCCTAGTGGAGCGGACCTGGTGGGATGGTTGGAACACTTGACTATCATGCCGAGGACCTGGGATCGAATCCCACTTCCGACAAACTCGCAAAATGTGAGTTCGTCCTTCGGAAGGGAAGTAAAGCTCTCTCTCTCTTTTCTTGGCGTAACGTCCTCCTGGGACAAAGCCTGCTTCTCAGCTTAGTGTTCTATGAGCACTTCCACAGTTATTAACTGAGAGCTTCCTCTGCCAATGACCATTTTGCATGTGTATATCGTGTGGCAGGCACGAAGATACTCTATGCCCAAGGAAGTCAAGGAAATTTCCTTTACGAAAAGATCCTGGTCCGACCGGGAATCGAACCCGTCACCCTCAGCATGGTCATGCTGAATACCCGTGCGTTTACCGCCTCGGCTATATGGGCCCTACCTACTGTTCGTACTCATATAGTTTACATAACTATGAACAAATCTGAAACAGTCATTTTGATTACTCAAAACTGATTTGCATATTCACATATCGGGCGCCCATCCCGCTTAAAATTAATCTCAAGTCAGGCCCCCCCTGGGCCCCCTCCAGGAAAAAATCCTAGTTACGCCAATGGTGATGCCTCCCGCCACCCCATGCAACAACGGCAGCAGCAGTGCTGCTGATAAAACAAAGCAAAAAGCCGTTCGTTGGATTACTAATCGGTAATAAATCAATAACTTTTTCCACAAGCATCCAATCGTTTTGCGGTCTTCGAAGGAAAGTTTCATAAATGTTATTTCTACAGGAAGCATTGATGAATTCGAATTAAGGAGACAAAGGGCGACCTATGGGATTTTTTGTTTGAAAGTGTAACTTTTCCCATAGTAAATCCTACACAAACTTTGAACCGCTTGCGCTAAATTATAGTTTCACCGATTGCGCTGAAATTTTGTACAGTTCATATGGGACCTAAATGGGATCTAAAAAGTCGACTGGAGCTTGGATTCATTTTTTCCATACAAGCGTGTCCCATACTAGTGCCCAGCCTTCAGAAGAGCCACAGTCTTGGCCACAATTGACAAGTCAACCAGCCAACACGAGGTCGTATATGATGTAGAATAGGATGGTCATGCTAAATGTTGATTCCACTTATATCGGTATTAAAAGTATCTTTGGCCGGAGCGAAGAGAGAGTCGATCATCGACGAAACTTTTTGTAGTTCTTGGCTTAACCCGGGAGTGCGAGCGGTCGCGTCGTGTACTGAGTGCACGCACCATGTAAAACGCATGCTTGTGGTACACAGCGTGACCGTGGTGTCGTTGAGAATGGTCAAAGACGCGACTGCTCGAAGGTTAATGTGTGGTCCGAACAGGAAAGTAGACGATGCCTTTGATCACAGCGACCACTTGGCGGTTCGCTACAATGTCGACTACATTAACCGGAGGCGGTGTCAGGCCATTCGGCCGAAGGTCATCAGGCCGAATGGTCATTGGGTCTTCTTCTTGCCGTTACGTCCCCACTGAGACAAAGCCTGCTTCTCAGCTTGATGCATGTGTGTATCGTGTGACAGGCACGAAGATACTTTATTGATGCTGAATCCACTGATATTTTACCTATGAATTTTTCCTTCTTTTAAATATAGGCTGTTCTTTCTAGTATCATTGCTAAAATAGTTTTTGGCGCTGAAACTGCTGATATTCAATTCATAAAATTTTCCTTCTTTAAAACATGGGCTATTCTTCTAATTTCGTTGTTAAACTAGTTTTTGGCAAAAAATGTTGGAAAAGGTAAAAATAACGGCTAACTTTCAATTCGTCCTGATGACCATTCGGCCTTCTGACCTTCGGCCTAATGGCCTTCGGCCTAATGACCCAGCATCACCGCAGGCAGCGGGTGGAGGAAGAGGCTCATAGGCCATAGCCAAGCACTCGTAGGTGGAAAAAATCATACTTGAACGACGAGGTACCGTCGATGGGGGTGACAATGGGTCTGGGGGGTGAGATTGGGTCAAAACGGAGAAATATAAAATTTGAAATAGCTTATCAACTATTGCTAATTTATATTGAAAACTTTATATTATTTCAAAGAGGTGATGTTTTTACACGTCATGATGCAGATTAAAATGTTTGGCAATAATCGTTTTTTGTTAAATTTGTGGCTAAACTTATATGATGAAGCTACTAGTATATCACTCTGAAAAAATTTCTCCTTCGGAATGTTTAACACAAGTACCTTACCATAAATTTTCTTATAAGTGGTTAGCTGTAGGTATTACCTGGTTGATGCAATGAAAAAAAAAAACGGGCTGTCGTTGCTCTTTTTATTTTAAAAATCAATACTTTCGACCCTATGTCTAAATATTAAGAATGTGGGTGAGATTGGGTCAAGCAAATTATCGAGTGCACATAAACTTATCTAAAAATTTAACTAGTTTTCCAGTCCCCATTTGACGTTAGAGTGGTGCCATGTTACCGTATCTTCATGAAAGCATTTTTTTTTTTGAAAATATTGTCAGATAAGGATCATTCATAAAATACATAGAAAATACTGAAGAAAGAAGAATAAGTCTATCGTTTTGCTAGGGCTCAAAAAAAAATATTCAAAAATCTTTTTAAATGTTATTGCGGGAGAGGTTCTAATAATGTGAAATGTTGTGTAACATAATATTTGATCGACCCTCTATCTTGAGATGGAGTGATTTGCTTTGGCTATATGGAGGCCAAAGATCATGTACGTAAGAGTTTATAACGGAGGGTTTGGTTAAACATGTCTTATGCAGTATACTAAAAATATATTTTTTAATGAATCTTTCAATGCACCCCTACCTCATTGCAATCCCCCCTCCTCTCATGGAGGTTGAAACTTTAAATGAGGATGATTCTCTCTCTCTCTCTTCTTGGCGTAACGTCCTCATTGGGACAAAGCCTGCTTCTCAGCTTAGTGTTCTATGAGCACTTCCACAGTTATTAACTGAGAGCTTCCTCTGCCAATGACCATTTTGCATGCGTATATCGTGTGGCAGGCACGAAGATACTCTATGCCCCAGGAAGTCAAGGAAATTTCCTTTACGAAAAGATCCTGGACCGACCGGGAATCGAACCCGTCACCCTCAGCATGGTCATGCTGAATACCCGTGCGTTTACCGCCTCGGCTATATGGGCCCTTAAATGAGGATGATTATGGTGGCTTAAAATAGCGATACAACATGCAAACGTTATTTTATCAAATTTCAACCATTTTTTCGGATGTATTAGCCCTTTTAGGCGGATTTACCATCTTTTAAAATTACCTAAGTCTTAATTCGTAATGATTACATCGTATTTCAAGTAGCTTTACTAGATATGATCAATAAAATTAACTTATATTTTTGAATAGGCGATTTTGAATACTTTGACCCATTCTCACCCCCTCTAAGGGGTGAGATTGGGTCAATTTTCAATCATTTGTAGTTTAGTAAGCAATTCATTTAATATGATACTTTCTTGCTAAACTATCATAACCACATAGAAGAGTGTACATACCAAATAAAAAGTTATTCTGATCTCAATTGCATTTGTTATTCAACAAACAATCTTTGAGTATCCTTTTTTGACCCATTCTCACCCCCAACGACGGTATTTAGAGAAGCGCTCCGCCGTGAACGAAACCCCCTTGGTTTAAGCGTGACGAGCTGATAGCAGTATCCTCGCGTACTTGCGATGTTACCATGCATAGGCAAGCCCACCCTAGAAATGGGAGACCAGCGGCGTACTGGTTGACTAGAGCGATTGCGAACCTGCGTTGCGCCTGCCTACGGACCAGGAGGTGGATTCAACTAGGAGCCAAATGAACGACGGGTGGTGTTCGCCACTGTTAAAGTCACGCTGAAGACCGAGATAAGGGCAAGCAAAAGGCCTGCTTTGAGGGTCTCTGTCAGAGTACCAATGCTAATCTGTGGGGTGATGCCTACAGGATCGTGGCCAAGACAAGATGTGTAATGGCTCCTACAATAGAGCAGTCTTCAGAGATGATTCATCTCCTTTTGTAGGATATCTGAGAACTGGGGCGTCCGATGAGGAGTGGGTCATCAATGAGGAACTTGCGGGGATTGCAAAACCCAAGGCAAAACCCCTTAGCGTGGGTAAGGCTCCATATCCGGGCGGAGTTCAAATAAATTGTTTGGATACCAAGTATAACCTATAAATGTACAAAAAGCATAGCTGTGCACTGAAACTCCATCAGAAGCATATACTGTCTACCACGAACATGTGTTACAATTACGGCATGGATACACTATGAAAATTGTGATCCAAAATTCAAAGTGTAATGGAGGTTATTTGTATATCATGGATTGTACTGCTACCACAGTACCGAGATGCTCGGAACATAGGGTTTCTGAGTTGACCAAAAATGAGTCTACGTGGTTTATGGACCGCGCCTTTTTAGATGCTTGGCTAGACGATCCCGCACTTATTCAGTGGGTGGGAAGAAGACAATATTATAAACAAAACTGCAACTGAAATTTGGGTGTATTTTCCCACAATTTCGATAAATGAAACACCGTTACAGCCTGTCCTCGGGCTCCACAGCTTTCGTTACAATTTTGTTTGATCTGAATGGCTTAACCTGATTTTGACTGGTTGGTTTGTTTGACAGACAGCCACCGGGATTCGGCCATCATCGGCGCTGTGCACTCGGTGGTGCAGCACTCAAAAACATTGCCACGAGTCATCCGTTTTCCCGAGTATTATGGCTAGCCTTCCCAGATAGGTATGTACTCACCTAGGCAGACAGTAGCTCAGTATGACGGCAGCATGCTGCACGTTGCTGGTGAGATTCATTTTCCCCGTATTGAACACACGCAAAACGTCCATCAATCGGGCGTACAGGCTTAGGCGAAACCAAAGCCATCGTTGCCGCATGCACTACTGACTGACTGACGGATATTCAATACTCAGCTCGGCACAACTTAATAAACTATGGGGCCATAATCGGCTTACCTAGCTGGCAACAGCTATGGTATATGGCGACCCGGCCCAACCCAAACCGGTGAGGTTTAGTGATGAATTTCCTCGTGAAACCGTGAATGAAGGCTCGTCCATTGCACTGCAAGCGGAAAATCACTTGATTGTTTCCGCCCAACGGAACAGGTGTTCGGAAGAGAAAAAGCACCGAGGGTATGGCATTGCTGCCTGGAAGTTCGATCCTGGTGGACAATGTTGGTAGCGAGGAGACCAGAGGAAACGATTGTAACAAATAATGACGCTAACGGATTTATTGCCTTGACGGGCTGCCAGTCGTTCGTCGTCGTTTGTTGGGCGGAAAGTTCTGGTATCGATTTAGGGATATCGCAATGTAATCGGGTTGTAAGTAGAGTTTATTGGAAGTCGTAAAAAGAAGGATTCATAGGGGTATTTTTTCTTTTTGACACATCTTCAATATTGTCAATTATTTTTCATGTTCTTTGCATTATTATTTAGCAAATTTCTTCGCAAATTGACCTTTTACCCAACAAAAAAATAAACAAGAAAATATCCATTTTAAAATGTTCGTGGACCAACGAGAATCGAACCCAGACAACCTAAGCATGGTGATACTCTGGTAACCCCAAATTCATACATTCATACTTAAACCTTTTCGCTAACCCAACCACATTTTCGGGGCGGTGCAAAAAGGTTTACAACAGCGTGTCAGTCGAACAACTAGGTATCGTACCTACTCATCGTCGATGGCGGTGCGGGACAGGAAACGAGCAAGAATTTGTTGCGTGTTTCGTCGTTCTAGTGACGAACTCGAGCGGAAGGTGCCGGTCTCAATGTCGACGTCGTCGGTTTCGGATTGTACATTTCCGGCAAAATTTCACGTTTGCATTACTTCCGATGCTATTTTGTCAGTTGGGGTCTGGGTAGCAAAATTTGCGCTTTCCGTCCGTTATGTATCGTATCTCAATCACAGGTGGTTTCTGGCATTCGTTCATGTGGGGTGTCAGCAAGAAGACAGCTTGTAACTGATCTTCACCTAACTATGATGGGACGACGAAGCTAGTAAGCAAGAAGTGGAGTGTAGTCGGATTTACGGCGATCGTCCATAAATTCTTGGCTTAGCAAACAAACGAAGTATGGAGAGGAAGGGTATGTCTAATGGGTTAAATGGGTAGTAATATGACTGTGAAAAATGCACATGCAATTTCTTCGATGGTGGGCATTAAGTGATCCATTCACCTAATCTTCAGAAATTATTTCTGTAAAAATTCAAAACGTTCAAATGAAATTCGACAGAAAGGTGAAAAATCTAAACGATAGCATAGAAAAAAAAGTGAAAAGTATTGAAACATTTTAAGTTCTGAACAATAGGATTCAATTTCAATAAATGTATATGGGATAAGGTCCAACACTCTAACAGATACAACATTTAACATATGGCGCACTTTTCTCCGCTTTCCTTTACAAACATATATCATATGTCTTGACGTTAGTACAGGCATGCAACCTGCCTCAGGAAACAAAACGGTACCACCGGGTACGAGAGTTGATTTCCTTATTCGTTTTGTATACATAGTCCGTTGGCGGACCTCGTACAGGTTTTAAACGGAAGCGACGGTTTGTCGTTGTGATGGCCCTATCTGTTGGATCACGTATTCTTTGCTCGAGGCACGTTTCTTTCCGTTGGGAAATGTCGGTCAGCGTGTCCGCTGCAGCGACAGTAGCTGCCGTATGGTACAATTTGTTGCTCGGTTGCTTACCTAGACACAGCTGTATCTAGATGGACACTTAACATAGAGAAGCGGTGGCATTGACATTGTGTGGGTTACAACGGGAATAATGTTCATTACCGCTTACAATAGTTGAACTATAAAAATACTGAGCACATGGAACAAATGAGGTATTTTTAGTATCATACAATATTTGTTAATGTTTCTTTAATATCTATTGATCTTTATCTCCAAAAATTCTATAGGGAAAGCCTGTTGAGCCCCATAAACCTTTTTTTTAAATCACATGAAACACTCTGAAGTACCTTGAAAATCCTTGAAACGCCACTGAAGCTCGTTCAACAACCTATGAAGTCCCATAAAACTCATTGGGTTCGATTCCCGGTCGGTCCAGGATATTTTCGTAAAGGAAATTTCCTTGACTTCCTTGGGCATAGAGTGTCTTCGTGCCTGCCACACGATATACACATGCAAAATGGTCATTGGCAGAGGAAGCTCTCAGTTAAAAACTGTGGAAGTGCTCATTGAACACAAGCTGAGAAGCAGGCTTTGTCCCAGTGAGGACGTTACGCCAAGAAGAAGAAGAAGAAAACTCATTGAAACGTCTCTGAAATCTCCCTGTAGCTCACCTGTAAGTCTGAGAAGCTCCGTAAAACGCTATATGTAACATCCCATCCTAACGTTCCCCAATACTCTCGAAAGCTTCATTGAAACCCTGTGAAACGTCTTAAAACGGTTCTAACGTTCCCATAAACCTATCTAGAACCTCTGAAGCCTCCCCTTAAATCCCCACTGAAACCTCTTGAAATCCATAAGAAAACTAGGCATTTGAGATCCTGACTAGAAAATTCTAACAAAATATATAACATAACTAAAACAATCCATGATATTTATAACTTATTGTGATGTATTCATGTTCAACATCCATGGAGTTTTTTAAATACTTTAACTTAAATATATAACATTATGTTATAAATGTTTTTGATAAATCATTGTGATATAACTTAGTTTTGATTCTTTATTATTTGGATAATAATGTTTCAAAACTGTATCACATTATGATATACATTAGAAATAATGAAGCTCAAATTCACATCACATTTTGTTAAAATTTTGATCTCCTGATAACAAAATACATTATATAAGGAGCGGCTAGCTCGGAAGTACACCCTCTCAGGGTCGGCGGATATCTGCTCAGGAAGATTCACAACCCACTGAACGGAACAATGGCAGACACACATTGGAGGACAAAGACATTTCTCACGTGGTGGTAACAAAATACAATAACAGTTGCATTTTCTAATAAGCTATTTATTCTAGTTCAAACAGAGGTTAAGTATAGAAAGAGGGGGGGGGGGGGTGGTTTACAGAGAGTTTCGTTGCGGCCGTTTGGGTGGTGGCAAAATGCATACATGCGAAGAGAGAGAATATGATGACGACCTTGGTTTATTTGCCGCACTTCCTTGAGATCGTGATGTAGGTCTTCGGTGGCTTGGGTGTCCGGATTCTGAGGCATCGTTCATAGTACAGGCTGGAGTTTACTGTGCGGTGATCCTGTAGTGTCGCTCCAAAACGGGCATTCCGACGTCCAACGCGCTCGTGATCGGTGTAATAACACATTGGATATTGGGTACCAGCAAGCGGGGCAAGCCCACGGTCCTCACTGGTACCCTCACCACCATAGCGTCCGTTACTATTCGCCCGTCACGTGTGGCCCGACAATATCGAATAGGGCTTGTCAGCCACCAGCACGTGGCTCGCCGGACCTTCACGCCTCGCTGTCCCCCGAAAGGGGGGGGGGGGGATGTGGTTTGCAAACAATACGGGAATCTATTTCGGCTTGACCTCGTTGTCGATCTGCTGCGGGTTAAATCACTGACACACTCGTTGGTTGCAGTCTCCGCAGGGGGTTTCCTCTCTAACACAGAGGTTCGTCAAACTGGGATTCGTACAGGGACTTCTACGGTCCCGGAAACGTGACTGTTCGTCTGCACAGTCCAATACTTACTGACTTTCGTTTCGTCTGCTTAAAAATCGGTGCTCCCCATTTGCGTTTCTCGTGGCTTCGACAGCTCTCATTCTTCCTACTTAATTGGGATAAAGCCAAAGGGGTTTCCAGGAAGTTTCCAGAGAGCCCAAAAAAGGTGCTTTGAAGAGACTTCTGGGACGTTTCATGAGGTTGTTTCAGGGAATTTCAAAAGCCTTCATGGGCCTTACCGTCAGATTTCGTTGGTGTTTTAATCGGATTCCGACTAGAAAATTAATTAATTTATTAATTATACGACTAAATTTAAGTTTATATCGTACTGTGTTATGATGTTATAATATTTTTCCATAGACTATTATGTAATTGACTAGATGCAGAATAATGTTAAAATATTCAAAATTGTAACAAAAACCACACTGGTCTAATGAAGAGAATATATTTTTTTGTTACAATCAGATCAAAATCATTTTAAAATGTTATATGAAATTTTACATCAGGATTATTAGTTACTCTCAACATTTGATACATTTTTTAAACATTAATGAGATTTACTAGTCAGTGTGAATAGCTGTGTAAGCTATGATCAACCGATTATTAAAATATTTCATGAAAGTTCGAATACAAAAATCAATTATTAGATAGCCTTGCTGGTTAACGCTGTTACGCTATGGATTCTCCATATTTTTTTTCACTTAAATGTCAAATAATCAAAACTAAATCAGTTTCCAAACATCATTCATATAATACTGTGACAGTATTTTTAAAACACCGAAGATGTTGAACACGATTATTGATTAAGTTAATAATTAATAAGTAAGTTATAAATATCATGGTTTGTTATATTTTTGTTACAATGTTACAGTTTTCTATGAATTCGTATGAAAACCACTGAATTTGCCAGTGTACTTCTATTAGGAGGCAAAATATTAAGATATCATTATTGATATTATTCCTTTACATGTATTAAGAAAGCAACAATAAAGTTTATCCTCACTTTACCTAGGGTATAACTTTTTTCACAGACGTCGGATCACTTTGCGGTCTTCGACAAAGTTGTTTGGCATATAGTCACCTACAATAATACCAAAGGGTTTGATTATTGAACGCTTGCAGCGCCACCTAGCAGCAAAATTCGAAAACTTCAAATTTCTGCATTTGGCCAAGTTTTCCCATACAAACTTCAAGCGTTTTGAGCGCCCCCTTAGGCTCAACCGATTTTGCTCAAATTTTGAACGTAACTTCTGGGAGTACAACACAACTGATTTAGGAGGTAAGACTTGGAATTTTTTGCAATTTTTGTTTTTCATATAAGTGTGGGCCACCTTAATTAGGATTCATATTGAATTGTGGAATCTTTTCAATAGCTAGCATTCTCAATTCCCTGTAGTTCCTTCTGGATTGCCTTAGACTCTACTCAGTATTCGTCTCAATTGTCAATTAAACAATATAGGGTTCTTGTTAAAACTTTCAAAATGTTTGTCTGAAGACCTTCTCAAACAAAATATTTGTCAGAAAATCTTTCAAGCATCATCTGAAATTGTTGTTAGGTTTTGTCTAGATCGTTCAAAATTCTTCTCAGGATTTGTCCATAAAATGTCCTTTTACACATCACAAATATTTGTTTTACAGAGAGTGAGTCAATCTTACATCGAAGTCAGTATACAATGACAAGCATTTGTCCATGTCTAATGGGATCTTACGAATCCGCCGATCTCTCAGTAATCGTTTTAAATATTATCATCATCACGGAAACCATAGAAATCTTCACTATTTTTCAAAGAGTTTCAGGGGCGTTCCAAGAATATTTCAGGGGCCTCAGCGGGTTTTAGAAGAGCTCCAGGTGGTAAGTAAAAAGAAAATCGTGTTAAGGATGCAAATTCTTAGTAGAACTCAAAGGAACCGTACTTAACACGATTTTCTTTTTGCTTACAGATATTCCCCTAACAAGCCCAGGTTCATCATCATCCAGGTGGTTTCCACTGCGTTCCATGTAGTTTCAGTAGAAAGTTTACATCAAATATCTTATCAACTAAAGAAAGATTTGAAACAATACAACAAAGCTTAACAAATTAAAAATAATATTTTCATATTCTTCATCTTCTGCGAGCATTGCGCAACTGATTTGATGTGCTGCCAAACTCAAACAAGGATTCTACCTCCAAAAACACTCTAATCATTGCTGTCAGCGGCACGTGGTAATCATAAGAAGTACGATGATACCTGATTTGTAGTAACAAGAAGTTCCCTAACCAGCTCGGAAGTCTAACTACGCAAAAATTTCCGAACTATCTGCTTCACCATTCAGGAGCTTTGCCGCAAATGTTGTCTGTTGTATCATTTACCAACGCTCCAAAGAATTTTAACCTAATAGTAGGCACCCGTTCAAGTGGCAAATTGGGCGGATCACGCCAGGGAAGATTTCGCAAAGCCTTCATGGCCATGAAGTACCAGGTGTTTCTTATGGCTTTGAAGGATTTAAGGACGTGTCAAAAGATTTCAGAAGCTTTCAAGGACGAGCAAGCGGGTTGCTGGGACGTTCCGGGGGTATTCCAGGTAGTCTCAAGGCCGTTATAGTGCATTTGAGGGGCGCTCCAGGATGTTCCGAGGGTTTCATATTGTTCCAAGGGGATTCTAAGGTGTTCCTGAGGAATTGAGGGGATTTCAGAAGGCTTTCAAGGATGTTTCAGGGTATTCCAAGAGTTTTCAGAGGTGTTTTATGACTTCAGGGGCTTTAACGGATGTTTCAGAAAGTTTCAGGGGAATTTGGAGGCTTTCAGGGACGATTCAGAATATTCCAAGGTTCAGAGGCGTTCCTGGAATATGCCAGGGTATTTCAGGAGTGATTCAGAGGTTTTCAAAGAGATTTCAAGTGCGTTCTAGGAGCGTTCCAGGAAGTATCAGAGGGATTCCAGATGATGGAGGGGGGGGCTCTATGGGTGTTCCAGAGTGTTCCCTCTGAAACCACCTGAAACGCTTGAATCACCTTTGAAACTCCCATAAATATCGCCCTCAACCTCCTGAAATGCCACAATAGTTCAACTTATTCGACGCAGTGGCTTAATTTCCCCGACAGGGGAAAAAAAGGTCCTGAAACGTCTTCAATGCCTTGGTACGCATTGAAACTCCGCTGAAATTTTTCTGAAACTTTCTTGAGAGCATCCTGGAACCTCAGGAAACCACTTTCAAACCCCACTGAAACAGCCATGAATAAATTTGGAAGCTTATTTAACCCCTTCACAAACCGCTTGAAACCCAAAAAAAAAAATCCTCTAAAATCCTTTGAAACCCGTAACCTCATTTTTCACGTGTTTAACGTCACTAAAAAAGCAATTGCAAATAATTTACTATCAACATTAAATTGAAGTTGATCAAAAATAACTATCATCGCCATTTTAAACCAATTCAAACATAAATTATTCCCAAAATACAAGAAAGAACCCTCATTGAACAGTAGTTAGAGAATCGCCATTGCCTGAATCGTCTTGAAAACACCTTGAAAACATTCTGAAACATCTCTGAAACTCCCTGAAACCGTCGGAAACCACTTCTCTGGACACCCAGAAACCACCTGAAATCCCCTAAAACGCCTTGAAATACCTTGAAACTTCTATGAAAATCCCTTTAATGCCTTAAATGTCCTACTAAAACCACCTGAAACGTCTGGAAATGGATTGGAATACCGTTTTCAACTCCTCTAAAGCGTTCATGAAACCTCTCTGAGAGTGAGAGCATCCTGAAACCGCCTCAAGCATTTTAAACGTCTTAATACATATTTGAGAATCCCTTGAAACTCCTTGAATCTTCCTTACATTCTCTAAAACTCCCTGAAACATCTAGAAATGCGTTCAAACTCCACCGAAATACTCCAAACCCTTCTTGAAAGCATACTTAAGTCTCTTCTAAATCCCCCTGAAACTCCCTGATACCACCTGAAATTCTTGGAGACCATCCGAAAACCGCTTTTGTGCACGACTTTCCACAGTCTGTGCGATTGATATAGTCATATCCGTAGGCCGCTTTGAAGTCAATAAACAGGCGATGCGTTGTCCCGTCTTCCATTTGCACTCCGCCGTAGATGGTAAGCAACACCTTCCGTTCGAAAACTTCAAGGTAGCGTTGGTCCTCTGCACGTAGGGTCCCTGTTTCGTGTCCATAGAGATCGGTCTAATCGGCGTTTTGTAGATGGTTAACTTCGTGCTACGGCGAACTTTGTTGGGCAGTCACCAGTGAGCCCAAGTATACACCTTCTTCAACCGCCTCGATTTCATCACCGTTGATAGAGATTCGGTGTAGCGGGCGTGTTGAATTTTCCTAGAGCCCTTTGCCGGAAGTTGTCGCGTTCCAAATGGTCGCCTTTTATGTGAGTGGGCAGATTACCTCATTCTTCCACTTAACCGGTAGCTGTTTGGTTTCCCAGATCCTGACTATCAACCGGTGCAGACAGGTGATCAACTTTTCTGGGCCCATCTTGATGAGTTCAGGTGCGATGCATCCTTACCAGCTGCTTTGTTGGTTTTGAGATGGCATCCTGAACTTACGTTAGCGTAGAAATTACCGTCATCTGCTGCAGTGGCGCAGTCGTATCCTTCATTGCCATGGTCTCGCGTGCCTCTATCTCCACGCCATTCAGGGGCTTATCGAAGGGCTGCTTCCACCTTTCGATCACCTCACGTCTGTCCGTTAAAAGGCTCCCGTCCTTATCACTGCATATTTCAGTTCGCGGCACGAAACCATTACGGAATGTGTTGAGCTTTTGGTAGAACTTGTTTCTTGGGAACGGCACAGTAGTTCCATTTCTTTGCATTTCGCTTCTTCCAGGCGACGCCTTTTCTCCCTAAACAGGAGGGTCTGCTGTTTCCGCTTTTGTTTGTAACGTTCCACGTTCTGTCGGGTCCCTTGCTGCAGCATTACCGCCCACGCTGCGTTCTTCTCCTCCAAAACCGTTCTGCACTCTTCGTCGAACCATTCATTCCGTCGATTCCGTTCCACGTACCCAATGGTGCCCTAGGATGCGTCGTTGGTGGCTGCTTTCACTGTACTCCAACAGTCCTCTAGAGGGGCCTCATCGAGCTCTCCCAACGCGGCCTCGAGGTTCTGCGCATATGCTCCGGTTGTTTTAGTCGCTCTAGGTTGTACTGTTGCGGTCGCCGGTACCGTACATTGTTGATGACGGAAAGTTTTCGGTGCAGTTTGACCATCACCAGATAGTGGTCGGAGTCGATGTTGGCGCCACCATAGGTCCTGACGCCGATAGTGTCGGAGAAGTGCCGTTCGTCAATTAGAACGTGGTCGATTTGAGATTCCGTCTGCTGTGGTGATCTCCAGGTGTAACGATAAGGGAGGCTGTGTTGGAAAAAGGTGCTACGTATGGCCATATTTTTGGAGGCGGCGAAATCAATGAGTCGTAGGCCGTTTTCGTTCGTTTGCTGGTGGGCGCTGAACTTACCAATCGTCGGTCTGAATTCCTCCTCCTGACCTACCTGAGCGTTCGAATCTCCTATGATGATCTTGACGTCGTGGCTTGGGCAGCGATCGTACTCGCGTTCGAGCTGCGCATAAAATGCGTCCTTGTTATCATCAGTACTTCCGGAGTGTGGGCTGTGCACGTTTATTATGCTGAAGTTGAAGAATCGGCCCTTGATCCTCAACCTGCACATTCTTTCGTCGATCGGCCTCCAACCGATCACGCGCCTCTGCATATCACCCATCACGATGAAAGCTGTTCCAAGCTCGCGTGTGTTGCCGCAGCTCTGGTAGATGGTATGATTACCTCTAAACGTTCGCACCATGGATCCTGTCCAACACTCCTCCTGCAGCGCTACGATGCCGAACCCGCGGTCCTTCAGTAGATCGGCGAGCATGCGGGTGCTCCCAATGAAGTTGAGAGATCGGCAGTTCCACGTACCGAGTTTCCAATCGCAAGTCCTTTTTGTTCGCTAGGGTCGTTGCCGTTGGTCTCGGTTCGTATTATTATGTTGCTGATTTTCCGTTACAATGGTTTTTTACGGCTGGCTCGTAGGGACCATAGTGCACAGTTGAGCTTAGAGTCATTCCCTGGCACTCGGACGTTGATTAGCCGCCCCTAACATGGGGATCAGACGCTGTTGTGAGCCGCTCCTCCTGGAGAACAGACGCTCAGGTTTACCGAAGCAAATCCCCCAAATTATGAAAATAATAATACTTTTGACTTACAACACCGAGAACTACCCAAAAATATCGGTAGCAAGTCTTGAAAAAGTTAAATCCTCCAATTTTCTCGCTCAAATGTCAGAAAGCAAGAAGCACCCGCCAACAAAGCCGAATCGAGCGAAATGTTATAAAAAATTCTCACCTCATTCTAATTTCTGAACACGTTTCCGGCTCCGTCGGATTCTTTCTCCTCTCAGCTAGGATGCTGCCTGATGCCAAAGCCAGAAGAGCCAACGGCAACTAACCAGAGCAGCGCCAGTGCTGGCTGCAGCGTTCCATTATTGTCCAACAGCATCGTTATAATTCACCAAAATGTTTCGGTCTCTAAACGTCAAAATTGCTTCTGCTGCCCTAAAATTCTGAACGATGAGATGTAGCAGTTGGGAAAAAATGTGCCGAATTGTGTGTTGTACTCTGAAAGTGTCATAGCCATATTTGAGTACACTTTACTCACAGTAGACTGTAGATTTTGTATTTTTTACTTAAGTTCCTTTATTTCCTCAATATTTTATTCGGTGTTCTACCAAATTGGATGGCGCTTCTCTGAAAGGGATGTATTCAAAAAATCGGTTTATGAATTTTAACAGCGCCTCAAAAAAATTCTTACCCAATCATGTGCAACATTTTTCCGAAGTGTAATGTTGGAAACGGCATCATTGTTGCTGTGTCCTCTCCAGCCTGAGGGGAGTGGTGCATCGTAAAAAAGTAAAAAAGTCGTTATCTCTTGCTCCGTCGTACCTATGCTAGGAGCTTCGCTATTGGAAATTTATATGCAACCGGCTCCAGCAGTGCTGCTGCTGCTGCCACCATCGCATCGTTAGTTTTTTGACACCGGATGAAACCCCTTTTGCTTTTGACTGACAATGACTTTCGAAGGATTCCGGGGACTCCTGCCGATTACACGGAGGGCGTTTGCTCCAATTTGCTTTGAAAATATTGTCATCGAAAGGGATGACTTGCGGTATGTAGGACAGGCTTAAATTTTTCTTTTTACATGTATTCCAGACTTTAAGAGAAAATGCTTTAGTGTCACTTGGATGGATGAGAATTTTAGTAGCAACTGAAACAGTTTCATGGAAGAAACCCTGTGAACCTCAGGAAGGAAGTCATGTTGAATACTACCGCCTTTACAGCTGAGGGTATTTTTGGTTGAATTATGAAAGACATTTTTGAGTATCTTCGGATGGTATTTTCGTGTATCTTTCACAATTCGACAAACATAGAAAATATCAATTGAGAAAAGATCCCAATCCGAGAATCGAACCCAGACACCATTTTGCTGAATAGCTACGCGCCTACCAGTTAAACTTTGTGGACCGCTTCATTATCTGCCATTTCTTCTGTATTCTTTCATACTTCAATTCCAAAGCTCACAATCGGACCCGACGCGGCCATTTGTCCCAGAAACTCTTCCAGCAATTCATATTTTCCATTTCGGTTTACGCTTCGCCGAAATGACAGCTGTTGTGCATCGCTGCTGACAGTGCACTCCGACAAAATACACAATAGTACACCATCTCCGCAGCGCATAAAGAGCAGCAAGTAGGTAGATAGCAGAAATGAAGGACCAAATCCGATGCAAAATGTCACCGGAAGTCCATCCAACTAGGCGAGAACGTTCTGAATGGAGGAAAAACTAGAAAGAAAAAAAAAACGCGAATGAGAATTAGACAACGACGACGACAGGGCCAATGTATCAGTTCAGTTTCGTTTTGTGGCATTCAGAACTGGACGGTGCGCGGTGGTGTGGTCAGTTCACCGTGACTGACACCACTCACTTCCCCGGATTCTCGTGAGCCAATCTGTCCCATTTCAGTTCTAACAAAGCACTGCCCCAGCCCCAGCGCAAAAGAATAAAATCACAAAACGTTAACATCCTGGTTCAATTGTCACTTCAAATGGGAGTTCTTTCGGTGGGGTTGGACCTGGTGGACTGCGATGTGAAGCTGGGGGGTTGAGGCGCTGACTAGGAAATGCAGAATAGATTTGTCGACTCCACTGCCCGGATGGTCCCTCCAGCAACAACTGGGAGAAAAACAAATAATAGGCGCCTTTTTTTTACATTGGCGTAGCTAGGGTTTGTTTTGTATCTAGAGGTCACGTGCAAGCGTAGCAGTATGATTTTCTGTTTTTTGGTGAAAGAAACAATGTAGGAAGTGAAGCGGACCTGGTGTCATGGTTAGAACACTTGACTATCACGCTGAGGACCAGGGATCGTATCCCACTCCCGACAAACTCGCAAAATGTGAGTTTCTTCCTTCGGAAGGGAAGTAAAGCGTGGGTCCCAAGATGAACTAGCCTAGGGCTAAAAATCTCGTTAATACACATAAAAAAGTAGGAATTCAGAAGTTCTAAACATATGGGGATTCTAGCTATTTTTTGCAAAAATGGTGGCGGATTATTTCCAAAAAGAAACCATGGGGAATATTTTGCAAGAGTTCTCACAGAATTTAAATTTAATTGAATTTTAATTTTCATTTTTTTTTGAACATGGTTTAATTTACATTTGAAGGTGGCCAACAACTTTTGTAAATGAGAGTATTTCTACTACTTTAACTTTAAACACTAATATGTATCAGATTGCTACAAGATTATTTTTCTTTTCTGCCTCAGAGATATGTCCCATTCCATATTTTTGCGCTAGTTTTTCAGGGAATTTCTCCTGGATTTCAACCGGTGATTCCTTTAGGTATTTTCATGGACAATTTCAGGAATTGCGCAAATATTTTTTCTAAGCACTTATCCAGAAATTTCATGCGGAATTTCTTCAGGGGATCCCTCCAGGAATTGCTTCAGGCATTCCACAACAGATTTATTCAGATACTCCTTTAAAAATTTCACCTGGCGGTTCTCTGGAAGCTCCACCAGAGATTTATCCAGGAATTTCACTTGGAATGTGCCAGGGAATTCTCTCCGGAATTCCTTCAAGAATTCAACCAAAGATTCCTCCAAGAATACCATCAGACGTTTCTGCAAGAATTTCTTATTGGCTTTCCTAACGATATCTTCGGATTTTCAAGATTTTCACTAATACACTACCCGCCAAAAGTACGGACTCAGAAAAAGTATTGCAACAATATAACATCACCCTGAATCACCTCGATATCTACAAAACCTGAAGACTTACAAAGATGCTGTCTTCAGCAAAGCTATTCAGAAGCCCAAGAGCAACAACTTTTCTGAAGGTGGCATTTTTGTAGGTGTTCTGGTTTTAGAGATATCGAGGTGAATCAGGGTGATGCAATATTGTTGCAATACTTTTTCTGAGTTCGTACTAATGACGGGTAGTGTAACTCTCTCAGAAATCTTAGCAGAGCTTTATCCAGGGAGTCCTCCAGCCATCTCATAGAAAAACGATATAGTGCAACTCCGATTGGTCCTGTCCTAGTGGGTCCGTAGCAAGGATGGAAATCTAGTGATCATGATAAGATCCCGAATGTGTCGCGGTTGAAGCGCATCGAACGATCATAGCAACAACGATAGAACGTTGTCGTCAAGCATTATAACAAACCACGCTCCGCGAAAATTGAATCGCGAGGCATGTGCGGCCATGATGCGATCGTTATCATGAAGTCGAAATGATAAATACTAAAAGTCATTCACATTTTGAGCATTCTTGTTGCTCTAATATCAGGATATGCCAATGAATGTATTGTTTTCAATCATGAATTCTGTTTATTGGTCCATAAGTGCATTGATAAGGGTTTTGAATCGTGATGAATAAAATTTATCGCGACTTGTAACATGATCCGATAACGTGTGATCCCATGATAGAGCGTGCATCATATGCTTTGATTGCCTGTGATCCCATGATACAAGCACTAGTCGAGGGTGTCGGTATCATGCTACTGCAAGAGCAAAGGCAATCTTGGATTGTTCGTATCCTGTATCATTTGTCACTAGAAGTGATTTTCTTCCATCCTTGGTCCGTAGTTCTTCGAAAATAATCAGACCAGTATTTTTTTATTTCATCATTAGGGTGACCAATTTCAGATAGGGTGGTTCTAAAAATCAAGGTTTTTTATCTGTATTAACGAGATTTTTAGCCCTAGGCTAGTTCATCACGGAACCCACGCTTTACTTCCCTTCCGAAGAATGAACTCACATTTTGCGAATTTTTCGGGAGTGAGATTCGATCTCAGGTCCTCGGCGTGATGGTCAAGAGTTCTAACCATCACACCAGGTCTGCTCCCAAAAAAAGTCAAGGTTTTTGAACCAATTAACCGATTTTAAACTTTTTTTTGTTAGAAAGCTACTGAATTCTAGTTTTCAGAGAAAATGCGGAGAATGTGCCAAATTGTGTTTTTGTGCAAAACTTATGCAAATATATTACTTTTTTCACGTTTTTAAGGTCTGGGGACCAAAGCGGTACCTTGTTTTTATCAGAAAGTTCAAAAAATTTGGCGTAACATATCAAAAAATCAGAAATGTATGATTTTTGGTTTTTGAGACAACTTATTTTTCCTAAAAACTAGAATTCAAAAACTTTCAAACAAAAAAAAGAAGTTTCAAATCGCTCAACTGGTTAAAAAAATATGATTTTTAGTTTTATAAAAACCTTGATTTTTAGGACCACTATATCTGAAAACTGGTCACTCTAATGACGAAATAAAAAAATACGGGTCTAATTATTTTCAAAGAGCTACGAACCCATCAAGTTTCACGACAATCGGAGTTGCATTACATCGTTTTTCTATGGAATGGCTGCCTCAAGAATTTCCTCCCGCGATCTAGAGTTTCCTTCAAGAATCCCACACCGGGGGTTGGGGTGATTATTTCAAATTTTTTTTCAGAAATTTATTCAAGAATTCTTTTAGGAATTTCTCCATGGATTGCTTAAGTGGTTTTACCAGGAATTCCTCCAGGGATTTTCATACGAACTGCTCTTGGGACTTTATCAGGCATTAACTCAAAATTTTTCTCACGAGATTCCTTCAGACATTCTCTTTAGGGAAAACTTCTAGGGATTTTCAAGAGATTCTTCAAAAAATTTCTTCAGTGACTTATTCTAGAACTCCTTTAGAAATTTCACCGATGATTCCTTTAGAAATTTCTCCGGGAATTTTTATCAGGAATTGCTCTTGGGATTTTTACAGGAACTCCTACTGGAATTTATTGAAGAATTCTTCAAGGAAATTCTTCCAAAGATTGCTTCAGAAATCTGCTCAGAAATGTATCCAGCAATTCTAATAGTGATTTCATCAGACAATGTTCTTAAATCTATGGTTCAAACGAACAATCTCCTTTTGACGCTTACGCTTATGGGTGGACTAAGCTGAATGATGAACTTTCCCCGAAAACTCCACCGTAACGCTTTCGTAACGCCTCTGAATCGCGCCCAAAATACTCAGCAACTTTCTACAATGCCTTTAAAATCCTGCTTAAACCCCCTCGAACCCCATGTAACGCACATGAGAGGCTCCGAAACCCCCGAAAACTCCTTGGTAATGCTTTCGTAACGCCTCTGAATCGCGCCGAAACTGCTCTGAAACATACTGAAATGCATCTTAAATTCCCCTTAAACCCCCTCGAACCCCATGTCACGCACCTGAGAGGCTTCGAAACCCTTCAGACCTTCGAAAACCTCTCTGAGATCTCCTGGTACCCCGCTAAAACCTCTTGGGACCCCTTGAAACACCCCTGCAACCTTCTCCCACTCTCCCCTATAAACATCCCCTGGCCGCCGTTGCAATAGTTCCTTATCCTTATGCACAATTCTGGTTCGCTTTTTATGCAGGGCAAAAATAATGGTGCATGAATTAAAAGTGCACAAAAATAACATGCATTAATAGAAGTTATAGTGTATTAGTACACAGAATTTATTCCGCAGCTGCTGAAATTTGCTCCAAATTTTTTTATGATATCGTCCCACAATTCCTATTTTCTCAAGATATTTTTTGGAAATTCTTTCAGGAGCAGTTCTTTCACCAGGATTCCTTTAAGAATGCCTCCAGCGATTCCTCTGAAATTCCACAAGGAATTCCGCCAAGGATTCCTTCAAGGATTTCTCGAGGAATTTCTGCAGAGATTTTCCAAGTTTTAAAGGAATTCTTAAAGGAATTTAGCAATTCAATCCTTCCGATTTTCCAGTATGTGTATCACTGGGGATTTCTCGAGGAATTCCTTCAGAATTTTTTTCTATGAATTCCCTCAAAAAATTCCCATAGCAATTTCTCCAAGAATTCCTCCAGAATAAAAAAAAAAACAGGAATTCCTTCGAGAACTTCTCCAGGAGTTGCTATAGGAAATCCTCTAGAAATTCCTCCACAAATTATTCAAGGAATTTCTTCAAGATATCGCCCAGGAAATCTCCAGGATATCCTTCGAAACTTCTTCCAGCAAATATACTCCTGGTATTACTCTCGGGATGCCTCTTAGAATTTTATAAGAAATGACGCCGAAAATTCCTTCAGATGTTTTTTCCAGGAATCCTTTCATGAACTTCTTAACGAATTCCTTAAGCAATTTTTCCAGGAATTTCTTAATAAAATGCTCTTGGAATTCTACCAGGAAATCCTCCAGAAATTCCCCTAAAAATTATACCGTAAATTCCTTCAGGAATTCCACCAAGAATTGATTAAGGAATTTCTCCAAGAAATCTGCCAAGAATTTCTTCCACAAACTTTTCAAGAATTTTGCCAGAAATTCCTTCAGATTTCTTTTTCAAAAAAAAATCCTTCAAAAATTCATCCGAAACCCCCTTTTGAAATTCTTTCATGAATACCTCTAAGATTCTTCAGAAAACCTTCAGAAATTCCTCAAAAAAAACTATTGCTGGGATAATTCCAGGGATTCCTCCGAGAATTTCTTCAGGGAATTGCCTAGGAACTGCTCCGAGACTTCTTTCAAGAATTTCTCTTGTAATCCATCCAAGAATTCTTTTAAGAATTTCTCCAAGAATCCCACCAGGAATTTCTCCTAGATTTCCTCCAAGAATATCTTGTTACTACCAATGACGCCCACGCGTCTGTGGCATGGACGTCCGTTCGCCCTAGGCCAGCTCACCTCTTTGATTTGCTTCTCAGGATCGGCACACGTGCTTAGGAATACTCACCGTAACAGACCTATGATTATCTCAACCTGAAATTTATTTTCTTTTGATGTTTGCAAAGAACTAAAGGCAACTTTTGAATTTCACCCAAAAAAAACTAGGAATTTAATTTAATATTTAAACTCTTTAATTATGGCTCAAAACTTCTATCGGCACTCAATTTATAGCAATCAATAAAGATAGGAACTCACTCTCGCTGCTCCGATGATGCGGGATCTGGCGTCGTCGAGGTCGGGGCGTCCACGTGCCGCCTAACCGCTCGGTGCTTGCGGCTACACAGGATCACAGGATCGCTTCACCCTTATCGGGCCTGGTCTGACGGTAACACTTTCTTCCGGGTCGTTTGTTGATGGACGACCGGTTGGTTCTTTCTGGGAGCGATTACACTATGTTCGGCACTTTTCACTGAGAGGGATTCTGTCTAACTCGCGGACTACGACACCTTGCCTATCCGGCCAACTAGCTTAAATAAGCGCACACGTGTCGGTTTAGACTTCTGAACCGGTAGGCGACCTCTCATAGGAGAACTGGCCTCTCGTTAGCGATTAGGAGGTCCAGTATGCCACTAAGTGGCCACTAAAAGCACTAGCACAACTTTTAATGTCTTCGCGAGTCAGAACTAATTATCAATTTGGCACAATTACCAGGTGATACGTTCACCAGACGTTATATCACTCCCCAAACTATGGGTTTTTCGTACACTTGCCGAACACTTTATAATAAAACTCGATGCGCTATCTTGGCTTCCCAGGATCGAAAAAGAGCGCGGCCGATGGGTGTGGGCCACTTATATACCCTCAGGGTAAATTCTTGGAGCATCGGATGATCATCGCGCGTTTTCACACCTACTTCCTTCCACGAAAGGTGTGGTGGTATAGCACCAGTCGAGCAGTTTAGCCTATCTGCCTGGGTAGTTGAATTTCGAAATGCCCTATCGGTCCATAGTATTCTACTACTTCATTTCTACTTGAAATTAGGGTGATTCAAAATAGTTTTTTTTTAAATTTTATATAATACAAATTTAGTTCTTGCATATTATTTACATTTACTTACATTTTGTTTCTATTCAATGGCAAAACTAACATCAAAAAAGAGAAATTTGTGTTGGAACAATTGTCAAATGTTACAATGTTCCCCTCTTCGAAATAAAAATTACTCATTATAATTAGTGAGTAATTTTTTTTTGAGTCTTTCTTGATAATTGATTAATCATTTCAAAATAACGTTATTTCGTTTTGGGTAGTAGGTCCGGATCGTTCATTTAATGGACGATTGTTAAAGAGTTTTTAACGATACTCGCATTTTTTTTAAAGTCATCGTGGATTTACGATATGATATGCTCATTTTTCATTC
Organism: Aedes albopictus; assembly: GCF_035046485.1. Classification (NCBI taxonomy): domain Eukaryota; kingdom Metazoa; phylum Arthropoda; class Insecta; order Diptera; family Culicidae; genus Aedes; species Aedes albopictus. The sequence goes on along the minus strand of NC_085138.1, from coordinate 51,914,228 downwards.
TTTCTTCCGAGAAAACATCTCTCTCAATTGGAAACAATTCTACTCCCTCAACATGTGGGGGACAGTTATCACTTTGATGGGTTTCTAAATTTCTTACCATCCAACCTAACACTATATTTCATTCACCTCACATTCATTCGGGATCCCTCTATTTTCGCATCCATTCCACTCATTCATTCGCTAATCTAAGAATTATCACTAACTGTACAGATGAAAGAATTATTTACAAATTTTACTCTTAAATTAACCAAACTAACTTCTCCTCATCATATGTACTTTTAGACGCGATTGTCTAAAGGCAGAACTCAATTAATGTTCCAGTTGAGTTCCTAATCAAGTTTTCCGTGTGAACTTATCTAATCTTTCTTCTATAACCTCTATGAGCGTGGTGAATTCACTTGAATTCCATAATACGAAGAGGTGAGATCGAAGCTCATGATTCGAACTCACTTCTCAATCCAAACTTAATTTTCAAATCATAGACAGATTCATACATCAAGACCTCGCCACTAACTTTAAGGAGGAATATCGTGAAAATTCTTTTGTTTTAAAGCATGGACACAATTGTCCATGGTCAAAACCACTGATTACAAAACTTTACGCTGGCTTTAAGTGGGAGCCATGCCATATTCCCAAAGACTTCCCATTGGAGTCTTGGATTTCGTATGACGAGGAACCAAGTTTGGATTTGATGCGACCAGGCAAATATATAGGGCCATACTTCGCATTATAGTTTTGCACTGCGCTGGATTGTTTCATATTCTTATAATATATTGGTTGTCCTATATCATATCCTTTAGCGTGATGTCGATGTCTGAGATTGTAACGATGCTTGCACGATTCATGTGCAAGTTTTAAGTTCTTCTCAACGACATCATAGATTTTGTCGAACAGTTCTTTTTGTTTTGCTGAACGCTGTTCAAGAGTTTGGTCTTGCTCAACCGGCAGTTCCTTGTGGTCAGAACCTTTAATGAATAGTTCGTGGCCGTGGGTTATGAAGTATGGGGTCATTTTTGTAACGGAATGTACAGAAGAGTTCAATATGGTTTCGATTTCCGAAAGTTTGGAATCCCACAATCTTTGGTCTTCCTTGACGTAAGTCCTTATAGCAGCATTCACAGTGCGGTTAACCTGCTCTACTGGGTTCGCTTGTGAATGGTACTTGGCATTCAACCAGTGCCGTATGTTAAAACGTTCTAGAAGGGATTCTTTTGAAAGAAAACATGAGGCGTTATCTGTAACGATAACTTCCGGAGTGGAATTTCTAAAGAACCACTGATCACGCACAATGGTACATAAGGAAGTGCTGTCGATCTTGCGCACAGGAGTTATCATTATCCACTTGCTAAAAAGGTCCAGGATTACAAGTATGTATTGGAATCCTTTTTTGCTGCGAGGCAAAGGTCCAATAAAATCCATGGCAATAATTTGCCATGGGTGTTTTGTAATTCGCTGATCACCCATTAAGGGGACCACCGGTACTGAAGCACCCTTAACTTCTTTACACGTCTTGCAATTTTGAATGTATTCGCGCACCTCAGCCGCTAATCGAGGCCAAAAGTAGCGTTGCTTAATTCGGTCAATGGTTTTGTCCACACCGAGATGCATTGCTTCATCGTGATTTTCACGGATAATCTCGCTCCTATCTAAGACTGGCGGGACCAATTTCCATTCGTACCTGTGGTCGTACGGTAAATTTGGAACAGATACAAATTTGAAAAGGTTGTCATTTTCAATTTTAAAATCGACGAAATCATCAGGACTGTTTTTCACTTCTTCCATCATTTTATCGTACCATACGGAAGAAGATCGAGTTTCCACCACAGCAGTGCTCCTGGAAAGAGCATCCGGGACAATGTTGTCCTTACCCTTTCGATGTATTATGCTCATGTCGTATTGCTGCAGTGTTAAGCACCACCGGCTGCAACGTGAGGCAGTTTTCCATTTGGTGGTCATAATGTGGAATAAAGCTGACGAATCTGTTATCACGAAATGCTTCGATAGCCAAAAGCGCCGCCAGGGTTTCTTTCTCACACGCGTGGTAATTGCGTTAAGGGGTCGTGAGTTTGTGGGAAAAATATGAGATGACTCTTTCAGAGCCATCCTGTACCTGCGTGAGGACGCCGGCTACAGCGACGTCGCTCGCGTCGGTTTGAATGCAGAACTCCTTAGAGAAGTCTGGACTCATGAGAATCGGAGCGGAAATGAGATTCTCTTTTATGTCAAAAATAACTCCTGGATTTTTTTCCAAGAACTTCTCCAGATGTTCTTCCAAGACTTCTGCCAAGAATTCCTCCAAGAGCCCGCCGATTAATTTCTCCAGGAATTCTTCCAGAATTTTATCCAAGAATTCCTACAGGAACTCTTATAAGAATTTCTTCTGTAACAAAACTTTTGTCAAAAATTCCTACAGTTTGTCCAGAAATCGCTTGATAAATTCCTTTAGGAATACCTCCAGGAATTATTCAATAAATTCCTTCAGGAATTTCTCCAGTAAATTCTTCAGAAATACCTCCAGAAATGCTAACAAGAATCCCTCCATGAAATCCTTGATGAATTCTCTAAGAAAATCCTCCAACAATTTCTCCAATACATCCGCCAGGAATTCCTACAACAATCCTTCCTAAAATTCCTCCTAGAATTTATTCAGGAATACCTCTAAGAGTTCCACCAAGAATCTCTAGGAATTTCTTCAGGAATTCCTCGAAAAATTATTTCAGGATTTCCTCCAAGAATTCTTCCAGGAATCTTCAAGAACTCATCCATGATTTTTTCCCAGAATTTCCGGAACTTCCTCTTAGACTACTGTCAAGAATTCCTCCAAGAATCTCTCAAGGAATTTCCTCAATAATTCCTCCAAAAATTCCTCCAGGAATTTCTGCAAATATTCAAACAGGATAATCCTCAGCATTTCTCCAGGAACTCATCCACAAGACTTCTGCCAAGAGTTCTTTCAAAAAACCTTTCCAGGAATTTCGCAACGAATGCCTGATGGGTTTTTACAAGAAATTTCTTTGGAATTTTTCTAAGAACTCCTCCAGGAGTTCCTCCAGGAATACCACTAGGATTACTTCGGAAATACCTTCAAGATTTTTCCAGGAATTTCACCAGGAATGCTTTAATAAATTTCTCTAGATGTTCCACCAGGAAATCTTCAACAAATTTATCCACAAATTGCTACAAGTGTTTCTTTAAAAATCTTCCGGAGATTTCTTCAGGAATTCCTTCGAGGATTTCTGCAGGAATTGCACTAAGGATTCCTTCAGGAATTTCTACAGTGATCCATCAAAATTTCCTCTTGAGATTGTTCCTAATACCTCCAGGACTATCACAAGGATTTTTGCTGCTGTGATTTCTTCAAGGATTCATTAAGGAATTCCTTCAGGGATTCCTCCAGGAATTTCTCCCGGGATTCCTCCACAAAATCCTCTTGTTAATTTTACGGGAATTCCTTCAGGGATTTATCGAGGAATTACTCTAGAGATCCCTTCAGACTTTCTTCCGGGGATTTATTGAAGAATTCATTCTGAGATTCCTTCAATTCCTCTGTGGAGGAATTCCTGGAGAAATTTCTGAAGTTGATCTTCGATGAATCCTGGACTTATTCCTGAGAATTTTTTTGAAGTAATTTCTGTAGAAATATTTGGAGTTACTTCTGGAGAAAATCCTGAAGGACTTCCCGGTAGAATTCCTGGAGGAAATCCTGGAGTAATTCCTGGAGTTACTTCTGAAGAATTTTCTGGAGCTATTACTAGAGTAAGCCTTGGAGTAATTCCTGGTAAAATTCTTGAAGTATATCGGTGAGGTATTCCTGGAGCTATTCCTGGAGAATTTTCTGAGGAATTTCTGAAGGAAATCCTCAAGAAATTCCGGGACGAATTCGTGACTTTGAAGGCTAATCAATTAACAGTGATGTTTTACTACCACACAAACTTCATTAGAAGGTGCTAGTGTGAAACGTAAAATCGAACTATAACGATGCACACGCCTCTGGTTCTAAATCTGACAACTTAGAATATTTAAAATGATCGTTAAAACCGTGTTCGATGGGAATTTCACCAGTGTTACATCTTTTTGTCTGGGCATGACAGGTAGTTCCCAAATAATCCCAAATTGACCACCACAATGGCCGACTTTGGCACCTACTCACGATTTCGAAAGCACAAATCTCTTCGTAAGCTAAACCAGTGCATCTTCTTATTTCAAGCTTTGACAAGTGAGCAGGAGCAGAATATTAAAATGCACTGTTGTTTGATGCTTGTTTCTTGAGATTTGTGCGTCTGAAGTTCTTATGCACTGTTGAAGCGGGGTTTGTCCTTAAGCACTTCCATTCCAAAAGTAAACAAATCTTAATGTTAAAATGTTATCCCCCATCGACACCCCTTGGCTACACTAATGGTAATCCAGTGAGCGAAACAAAAAAAAAACGCCGTATAACATGAAACGAAAAATGATAGCACAACAGCTGCTGGCCTAGAGTGGTGGGTTCAAAAGCAAAATAAATGTGTACACAATAGCTGTCCAATAAAAAAAAATGGAAGCGACTACGATGGTGACGACAACGATGACAACAACAATAACAACAGCAACAGCGACACAGGACACTCTGTGCGCATTGCATGAGTTCGGGTGTGGAAACGGTCTTTGGTATGTACAAATGGGCAGTGTGGCACAATGGGGACAGAATTTACATTTTTATAAACTAATTGGGGAGATAACTGTCGTTCAGAGAAATGACTTGGTTTTTTTGTTCGAGTGGTTCCCCGCTTATTTGTTGATAGTGCTGAGCGTTGCGAAAAAAAAAATGCTGACGATGCGGAAGGAATGGTTTAGTCAGTTGGATGACAATCGCTTCTTCTCGTAAGTCAACAGATTTTGCACGAATTAGCGAGAAGACGGTGGAAACCAGTGTAGAGGGATGGATTTGAAGCCGACTTAAATTGGCAATGGGTGGAACAAATAAGTGCTATTAACAGGCATTCTTTTTCTTCATAATCAACAAAAATTCTTCACGAAATGATGATAGAAGATTGATTTTGTAAATTTGCATGGGCGTCATTGCGATAATATAGAGTCAGTAAGGAGCTGACATAGCTCTGTCAGTAAACGCTCCACTGTATGTCACTTCAAATCAAAACATTGTTTACAAAGAAAAACCTAATTTTTATTGCTAGTAAATCCAATTTCTGAGACTATACTTTAACCTAGATTTGCTCCGTATATTTTTCTCTATCCAACAACTAAAATTAATTTCTCCGGAAAGGTTTCTAAGACATTTTCTGCCCCAGATGATTTAAGCAGACCGCCACCAAGCCATGTCCATTGGAAACCATCGGACCATTTCCTTTACGCCCTTCCCCTAAATCGACAATGACAAAGAAAAACCCTCTGCTCCACAGTGTTCCATTCAACGAAAACGAAACGGAAACTTTGAACTTGAATCCACAGCTGCCCTTCAGTGTGGATCTAGTTCCCCCCCGGCCGGCCGCAATGTCCAGGGTCTTTCCATTTCAGCTTACCCGGCGAAAACGCAAATGAGTTGACTGAAAAATTTTCGGCTTTAATTTGAAATTAATTACTTCTCAAAAGTCAACCGGAGTTTTGTGCGGGTAAAGAGCCGATCGGACCGCTGGGATTGCAGGCAGCGCAGCGCGAGGAAACTCTTCAAGCCGGCAGAAGCTTTGTGTTGACTCAGACAGAAGATTGGATCTACAACAGAGTGCTGGTACCAGTAGGTACGGGCGGCAGCAGCAAAGAGGTGGAATATAAATTGCACAATACTTAATTTAATTATTTCCTTTAATTGATGGTTTTCGAGGGAAGTTTTTCCCTACGCGTCCCCACCCTCTCCATCCTAAACGAGAACATTCAGAAAACAGGGAAAGTTTTATCCGGGTAGCAGCATTGCGGCACAGCCAGCCAGCGCATTTAATGAGAACAGATTCATCTTGAGCAGCAGGAATTGATTTTCCCCCCTTCTTTCGATTTTCTCTGTCGTTTCGCAGTGCCACCCAAGATTACGCACGTGACGTCCGGCGGTCATCTGCAGGTCCGGAAGGGGTCCCCGGTGCGGTTGGAGTGCTCGGCTACCGGTAATCCGATGCCGAACATTACGTGGACCCGGAAGAACAACGTGCTGGAGAATGGTAAGTAGGATGGGAGCGGACGCGCTCGGTGCAGTGCAGTGATGGATTGATGGATGGTTTCGAATTTATGCTTCTGGTTTCTGGTTCTTTTGTTCCAAACAGGGGAAGCCCAGTACACGTCGTCGGTGTACACCATCGAGAACATGGACCGGCACAAGGGTGGCACGTACATCTGCACGGCTAACAACGGAGTTGGGCAGGTGGCGACCAGCCAAATCATACTGCATGTGCTGTGTAAGTATTCAGAAATATTTTTACTTTGCTGGATGATACCTGACGTTATTGAAGCTATCAATCATTCATAGTAGATATAAGCATCAAATACATAACTAGTAATTAAATCTCTCTTTCATAACCAACAACTTTCAATTAAAGTTGGAAAATGGAAATTCGGAAAATTCCTATTGTGTATAAATTATCATTCATATTTCAGTTACATTGTAATGGTCCAAAATAAATATTAAAAGTTTAGCTAGTTCCGACCTTCGCAGCTCGGCTAATTTCCATTCTTTTGCCGAGATTCGCACAGCTGATTGTTCGGTAATCGCAATTCAACTGAGATATCATATTAAAAAAAAATAAAAATTTCAACTACCACTAGGCAAACAGAACCTTAAACCAAACAACTTTCAAACTGAAGATCTTTGAAAAGTTAAACAACTCTCTAAGCAATCAGGGTCCTGCAATACATGAATCGGTGATTCTTGTGACATCAAAGACTGACGTAACACTGACATAGTTTCCATACCATGTATATCAAGATCCTTATTATTTAGACAGCTGACCTTCTCGACAAAGTTGTATGGCTGGTCAAAAACTTCCAATCGATGGGCCGTATGATTTCAAATCCTTCCACTAGGCGGCGCTAGAGGGCATACACATTTTTATTTTCGTTTATCTCAGGATCCTGATTTATTTAAAATATTGTTGCTTCAGTAAAGTAGTTTGGAAGATGACGAACTGTCAGTTCAATAGCCGTTTGGTTTTATTTTCTGCTGCACCGTGGCGCAAGTTGCAATTTTTCAAAACATGCCAATTTTATTAATTATCTCAAGTTCCTCAGCTTGTTATTTGTAATTGCTACATATTTGGACTTGATTGGTTACACGAAGATGGAGCGCTTCAAGCAGAATACTTCTATTTCAAGTAACTCTTATCTTGGGACCAAGTGAATCAAATCAATGTTTGTACATTCATGACTAATATATTGATCTTTGATTACCATTTGATTCGAATACAATATGTCCAAAGTGAAAAAACGTTCCAACTTGTAGAATATTTTTTGAGAAGTTCTAATTATTTGCCAGCTTTTGCAAAATGGAAACTAGCGTCTCCCAGTGGCGAAATCTCGCATCTAATAGTAAATCCACTGCAAGTCCTTGACTTACCAAATAATTTTGTCGAAGAAACCATCTTTCTAAGTAATCGGGGTCTTGAGATATATGAAATTTAAAATTTGTAAGCTCTCAGGCGCCGCTTCTTGGTGAACCTTTAAACCAAACTATCCATCAACTGTAAGTCTTTGACCAACCTAACAACTTTGTGAAAACACCAACTCTTGAAGTTGTCAATACCATGAGATATATGAGATGGTATTTTTGTCAGTGTTTCGTCTGTTTGGCTCTGATGCCATAGCAATTATGTATCGGTTTAAGTGGCATTTGATAACGATTTAAAATTTTAACAACGTCGCAGTCAAGGTTGTTAATCGATAAATTATCGTTATCGCCGATAAAGTTAACGTCTGTTATCGTTTATCGTCGATAACGATAACGTCTTCAGACGGATTCGTCATCGGCGATACAGTTACCTGTGAAAATTGTCGACTCGATAACGTCTCCGGAAAATTTTCTTCGCGATCTGAACTGTTGTTGATGCCGTCACTACGGTAACTAGATTTATGTTGATCTTCGCGTTGATTCATCGTTTGGTTATCGTTATCGAGAGATTATCGAGCAACCTTTATCGTTATTGAATTTGCGTTGAGTTAACTGTCGAAAATTTATCGGTTAACAACCTTGGTATGGACGAACAAAACATCAATTACCTATTTAATTGCCGCGCGCACTGCTTTCTGCAGTTTGGCGCAATTGTGGATTGGCACCAAAGCAGAGAAGCAGCACGCTGGATTGTGGTGATAGATGCTGCGTTGAATGGAACAATGGGCGTGCCTCAAACTCTGCGCGCACTTGGTTTATCTCGCAGCAGCCAGTGATGACGCCGACAACGGGCGAGATCGAACAGTCCGTGAATCCCCTCAATGCTTTTGAAGTGCCCCTGAATTCCCCGTAATCCCATTAGAACACCAGCAAAACCAGACAGAACGCCCTTAAGGTGATACGGGACGCCGTGTTAATTTTGCAAACTTCCATCTTTTTCATCATAATTACCCTCGAAACTTTGACGATGCACATCTCCAGTTTCAGTGGACTGCTCTAGCTGAAAACTTGTCGATTGTTCATCACATGTAAGCATACAAACAATTAATTTTCTAGTCCATTTTATGCATTAGAACTCGAGATTTGCTTCTTCAAAGTATGAGAGCAATGATTGATGATTCTGATGACGCCCCGTAAAGCCTTAAAAGACTTCTAAAATTCCTTTGAAACAACTCCCTACAACTGTTCTGGCTCATTTGGCCGAATGCCGTTTGTCCGAATGGCCGAAAACACAATTTCAACGCCAATCGATTCCTCAATGGAAAAAATAGTTCAAGCCTTAGTGTTAAAAAAAATAGTGTTCAGACTATGAATAAAAGAAGGAAATAGGATTTTTATCCCATTTCCGACACTATGTACAGGTAAACAAAATTATGCACTGCCTGAATTCACAACGTAACGACCGTTTTCGTCCACTTCTTCCATCTGAGTCAGCTACCTCATTGCGTGAACTTGTTGTTAACAGTGATTGTTGTGAAGATTATCTGTCGGAAAGTTGATTTTGAACGAGTCTTCTGCACCTAGTCCAGCGCCAACTCCCGGCATCAGTGCCGAACTTTCAGCAAAATCAAATGGGAAATCACTTCGGAACCCATCTTTGTGCTGACTAAGTACACTTGTCTGCGTGTAATAGTTGTTTTGAGCACTTAAGCGGCCTCAAAGTGAACGTGTAGCTCATTACCGGTGGATCTCATTGCGGAAATGTTGCGGGAAATGATTACCTATGAAAGTGCGTTTGGAAAATATGTGTCATTTATTTTGATTTGTTTTACTGTGAGGTGCCGGGAATTGACGCGGCTGCCCAAGTAGTTCGAAACCCTGTTTCCGATGATCATATTGGCAGGTAGAATGCTACCCGGAGTGTGTCATTACCTATGAATACATTTAATCATAATTCTGCCAAACGGCAATGGCCGGACATCCCCTGAAACGCTCCTGAAGGCTCTTGAAACTCCCTTTTTTTGGACTCTCTGTGAACTTTCTGGAAACACCCTTAGTGCCAATCAGGCTTCTCGAAAATCAGGCCACATAGAAGAATTTCATCTTCATCAAGGATGGTCAGTACATCAAGAACAATCTGATAGAGAACTAGTTGATTCTAAGTTTATCCGCTAGGTTGCACTAGCGAGTCTAAGAAAGTAATTCGGGTGTTAATATTTTGAATACATAAAAAGCCTGTTACAGAAATGTTTAAATAACAAACTGTAAATTTCACTCTTAAATATTTGCCCTTCTTCTAGCAACAGGCTGTTCTTTCGATGCCTGTTTTCAGTCTTTGATCTAGCCTGATGACTAGTTTAGCCTAATAATAATCGGGTTCTTCTATTTTATCCAGATTATTGCATAATCTGAATCAACCATTACCAATCATAGTCACCCAGGAAATAAAAAAAAACCTCATGTAATGATCCTCGGTTGGACTAAGAATTAAACCTCCTGTCTGGATTTGCATGCAGAAGTAGTAACTATGTACATGGCTCAATATAGATCATATGGTCGGGGTTCTGCTAAAGCGAACCAAAGACCACTTTTTGAAAAAATGAATTTTCTTAATCATTGGATGAAGAATATGATGATCTACCTTCAGTGTAAAAATCCAGTAATTCTTGCAGTTCTTCGTGGAGTAAATTCAAAATTTCTGTTTGGCAGAACGTACAAAAAATGAAAAAGCACCCAGCCAGAGTGAACTGTAAACCATTTCATAGAATCAGCGAAATATTTTAGTATTGATCTAGATGATGGACATTTCAAGTTTTCCTCGTCGCCGTCAGATTTCTAACTTCTAACCGACTCATAGTAACAATCTGTGAGATAATTGAACACGTAATTAATTGGAGGATCCAATTATATGTCGATGAACCTGATCGCGGTTTTTCCAAATCACATTCAGCCAGAGTGAACCAAATCCATTGCATTTTAGAATCAAATTATTCTCAACAATTCAAAAATCAACTGGGTTTGAATACCTGCGTTATGTCGATACACCTTATACTGATACTTTAACACAGGAGCCGTCATTGAATAACAAGGATAATAAGAATAATAAAGGTTGAAAAAAATCAAACACTTGGTTCGCTTTGGCTGATCGAAAAATGACGTTTTCACGAAAACCATCCTTGAGAAGAATGTTTAGAACTTGTTTCTGACTTAAGGCTCAATTGAGAAAGGCAAATGTTCCAGAACTAATAAAGCACTTTTTCCCAAAACGATACACAGAGCGCAGAAAATAAGAACGTCCGATTGTTTAGCTAGCCATTTATGAAAATCGGACACGAGGGTTTTGTTCGCTTTTGCTTCATTCTGGAGAAAAGTGCTTTTTCAGTTTGGGATAATATGCGATTCTCATTTGAGCCTTAACGACTGACCTTCAGGTAGGTAAAATGATCTAGAGGTAACGCGCTTGGTTATCACTCAAATGATCCAAGTTCGAATCTTTTTCGTATTTTTGAAATTTGTTTTGTCTTGGTTCACTTTGGCAGAACATTTTCATGGTTTTCTTTGACCAACATAAATTTGAAGTACACAAATTGCTCCACTTTTACATCTCAGGACTTCAGGACATGCAAGGACATCATTTGACACAATCACTCTTGCTCTGTGCCTGCACGATGCATGGCCTATGAAAAAAAAAACATGGGTGGCAATTGCTGAGCTGGGAGGGCTGCCGCCGTTCATATTTCAAACTATTTTGAGACCTCCGTGCTACTATTATACGCGTCCTCTCTGATTCATGTTAAGGATTGAGAGTGATATCGACTTCAACTTCAGACGATGAAAAATCGAGATTTTTTTCACAATCCGACTGGTTTTCTCTGAAACAAAGAAACACAGTCAGCCACACTGAACTATATACCATATTCCAATGTTTTTGTTCAACCAGAGTGAACTGAGTGCAAAGTACTGAGAAAATAAATGTAATTATATCAATGATTTCAAATAATTTACATGTATTCTTCATCTCTGATGGTTAATAAAGGCTTGTGAGTTACATGTGTGCGGAAAAGTTTCAAATTATCTTAGCTGTTGTTTATTTGTGAGTTGTTGAACTTTAAACTTAATTATCTCGGAATAAACTTTTTGGCGCTTAGTTCGGTTTAGCAGAACCCCGGCCATATGGTATTCAGCCCCTACCATGCAAAGTTCGCTAGTTTGCATGAGGTGTCATTCAAGCCAATGGAGGTAGACGGCCTAAGTAACACTCTCGTCGCAGAAGAGTCATGGCAGCGCAGGGTTATGTTGCGCAGAAGTTATTGTAACTTACTTATAACATATAAATCCTTACTTGCTAGAAGTAAGTCACAATGACTTCTGTGCAACAAAACTCTGTGCCACCATCACTCTTCTGTGACAAGTGTGTTACTTGAGGGTAAATATATTTCCGGTAAATAGTACATTCCGGTCAATGGTACATTCTGGTAAAAGGTACATCCCGGTAAATGGTACATTCCGGTGAATGGTTTTCCGGTAAATAGCATTCCGGGTATTGGTTTTCCGGGTAATGGTATAGAATCGATTCCCGCTCCAAGTTTGACATTGACGCCACTCTAAGAGGCACTCTATGTAGAATGGATGTTGCGTTCATTCAACGGCAATTGATGGGTTGCCCGAGCAGAGGAAAATATCAAAATAATAACAACGGAATCACAAAACCTGTTTTTATATCTCGGTTTGTTATTATTAACTTATTAAGTCATCACCGTTCCATAACATGTTCTGTTGGGCAACCTTATTTTGTTATGATCGTGCTCTTGGTATATTTTCTTTAAATTACATTTCAATAACATGTTTTGTTGTAGCACAAGTTCAGTTATTATTGTGTCATTGAGACTGTACAAATATTTGATCATTAATATTACAACATAACTAGCTTTGCAATCAAAACTACACAATTCGAGATTTTCGTTGTTCACTGCATTCCGTGAGGAACTGTAAGAGAAAATATTATTTTGTCATCAGTTCCTCTTCTTACTGACATTACGTTTTAACTGTGACAGTACCATGGACAGTACCAACTTATCAGCCTTTTGTTTTATAAGCACTTTGAAAAGTATACCTGTCCCAGTTTCAGTTAGGTATGAATACGACAATAGAGTGTGTAATAGAGTGTTAGCCATTTTATGAAACATTTTGGATCAACTGGTGGAATTCAACGACGAACAATTGATTGATTGATTGATTTATCTTTATTTGAGAGACTTTCAGCCCTTGGCAACGACGAACAACACATTTTCGACAAAAATGTAAAAAAAAGCAAATTTTGTTTTTAGTTTGTTATCAATAACGTATTCATATCAAAATTTGTTATTGAAATATTTTAAAAATTCGCTGTTATTAAGTTGTTATTGAAACTAACAAAACATGTTATTAAACAGGTCTTCCAGGAACATTTTTTTGTTTTAATTTTTGTTATTTTGCCGCTTATGACAGACAAGTTTATAACAGGATATGTTATGTAAATAACATGAAAATAACTCTTTCCGCTACTCAGTTATTTTTCCAAAATAACACATTTTATTATGCTGTTGCTATTCCCTTCTGCTCGGGTGTTGACACCTATCTGATAATGCAGGTATCGAACGTCTACTGTACTTTGTGCATTTTGTGGATGACAAAATCCGTTTTCTCGAAAATGCACTTGGACGCGATTCCGTTTCCCCTCAAACATATCTGAAGAATATAATTAAAGAGCTACGCCCAAAACTTCTTTCATTATTTTTTTATTTTTTGAAATTTATATCTGTAGATATTTATAGAAAAGATGTTGAAAGAAACGGGTTGAGAAAAACAACGAAATATGCTTGGATTATTTGAATCACCAGAAGCTCTCTTCAGAATTTTGGCAGTATTCGTGCATAATCTGTCATAGCTGTTCTAGATCGATTGTATCATTCGCCGATTTGAAATCGATGAACAAGTGATGTGTGGGCACGTTGTATTTGCGGCATTTCTGTAACACCTGGTGGATGGCGAACATCTGGTCCGTTGTAGCGCGTTCACCCATGAGTCCAACCTGATATTGCCCAACGAGCTCTCTTTCAATCGGTGATAGGCAGCGGCATAGAATTGGAGAGATTATCTTGTAGGCAGCGCTCAGTAGTGTGAACGCGCAATAGTTCCCGCAATCCAACTTGTCGCCCTTCTTGTAGATGGTACACACGATACCTTCCATCTATTCCTCCGGCAATACTTCCTCCTCCCAAATCTTGGTAATGACCCAGTTTAGTGCTTCTCCACCGTATTTTAGAAGCTCGCTTGGTAGTTGATCGATTTAGATAAATCTTTAGATAAGACCACGAAAATCTTTTCCTGAATTATGTCCAGAAATTATTGTGCTTCTATTTTTGACCATTCTGGTGTATTCGAAATGACTCAAACATAATTTGCGAATTGTCAATATAGGAGCTCAAATTCAAATGGATGCGTAAAAACTAATTGGAACCTTGTTTTGTTTCCTAAATGCTTAAAATCCACAAACAACTTCTTCCGATGTATTATCAAGACTTTCGGAGAAAAGAACTTGAACGTGTGCTATTTTTCCCTATGCCATGCGCCCCGACTTTGCTTTCTGTGGAAATTTTCTAACCACTACATGAGCCACTCACCCCTCAGAGTTGATTCTGCCATGTTGAAACTTAACCAGCTGTGGTCACTGATTAAGTGATAAGTGCAGGGTTTTATCGGCAATGCACGCGACAACCCCTCGAAAGAACCTTTAGGTTCACAGCGAAAATAGCAAATCAGTCATCCGGGCGGGGGTAGCAGGCTCACGAAAGCTCTCTAATGCCCGCGACCATCATTGCCACTGACTGCCTCCACACAGTTGAGTAATTTATGCGGCCAACCGAGCGGCGCCTCGCATGAGTACATCGCTTTTCGCTTTCGACTTCTGTGAACCAACAAAAGGCTTTACCTGCTAACATATTTGCATGGGCACACGTGTGTGTACACTTGGCTGCCCCTTATTCGTCCTATATGTGAAGGAATAACGCCGGAGATTGATGCAGAGTGATAGTGGGAAAAGTGCTTGTTGTGTTTCTTTGCGTGTTGTGCGGAATTGGAAAATAAGTTGGGCGAAAGTGAGCAGTCTTGGGTGCAGGAAACACGCGCGTAGGACAAACTAGGCGCAATTCATCGTATTTAACGGATGACTTCTATAGTTTGTAGAGTTTTTTTTTTTCCTTCTGGTGACTTGTCAACCTCGAGAACGCTATCGTTTCAGTTTTATTTGTTATGGTAACAGGGAATTACATACACGCAAATTAATTGAAATATAATAGCGGTCTTCCATTTAATTGGCCATTATAGTCAGTGTTGCGAATACTCACTAGGGAAAAATTATACTCACTTGCTTCTATCTCAGTCCAGAAGCATGCTATCAAAAAATGATGTTTTAAGGACCTTTAGATTGTAGTTTAATCTAAAAGTTTTCCGAATAAACTAAAGGTCCCAGATGCATACCAAAACCGTCAGAGAGATGTGAGCACAAGGTGAGTATGAATTACACGAATTTTACTCACCTCATACTCACAGCTCTCTCACAACTTTGGTATGCGTCTGCGATCTTTACTTTATTCGGCAAACTTTTAGATTAAACTACAATCTAAAAGCCCTTCAAACATCATTTTTTGATAGCATGCTTCTGGACTGAGATAGAAGCAAGTGAGTATCACTCTTGCAAGTGAGTATTCTCAACACTGATTATAGTATAATTATTAAGGGGCGTGATGAATTTTTTCCAATGATCTTCGTGAAAAATGTAAAAATGGACTATTCACATAGAATACTATCTTTTAGAAGTACTTCCACAAATAATGCATTTAGCTTCTATATTACTATGTTTGGTTCTATGACCCCACCCTGGTACTAGGCAGGGTCCTGATGATTGTGCCAAGCTTACGCTAGATTTGTCACGCAACCTCCCCTTTTCCAAATGTTTAAAACAATCTAGAACATTTTTCTTCATTACATACATACATACATACATTTATTTGTTCAACATCATTAAGACAAGACATAATCAACAATAGTACGCCACAATTCTCGGTTTGTGGCTGCCGCTCTCCATCCTCGGTCGCGCCCAATGCTCGCCAGGTCACGCTCCACCTGGTCCGCCCATCGTGCTCTCTGCGCTTCACACCTTCTTGTGCCAACTGGATCAGTTGCAAACACCAGCTTTGCGGGGTTGTTGTCCGGCATTCTCGCAACATGCCCTGCCCACCGTATCCTTCCGGCTTTGGCCACCTTCTGGATGCTGGGTTCGCCGTAAAGTGCAGCGAGCTCGTGGTTCCTTCTCCGAAACACACCGTTCTCCTGCACACCGCCGAAGATCGTTCTTAGCACGCGTCGCTCGAAAACTCCGAGTGCTTGTAGGTCCTCCTTGAGCATGGTCCATGTCTCGTGCCCGTAGAGGATCACCGGTCTTATTAGCGTTTTGTACATGGTGCATTTGGTGCGTGGGTGAATCTTTTTCGACCGCAGTTTCTTCTGGAGCCCATAGTAGGCCCGACTTCCGCTGATGATGCGCCTCCGAATTTCACGGCTCACGTTGTTGTCAGCCGTCAGTAAGGATCCGAGGTTGACGAATTCCTCCACCACTTCGAAAGTATCCCCGTCTATCGTAACATTACTACCCAGACGGATCCGGTCGTGTTCGGTTCCGCCTACCAGCATGTACTTTGTTTTTAAGGCATTCACCACCAGTCCGACCTTTACTGCTTCGCGTTTCAGGCGGGTGTACAGCTCTGCACCCATTCCAAATGATCTAGCGATAATGTCAATGTCGTCCGCAAAGCACACAAGTTGACCGGATTTTGTGAAAATCGTTCCTCGGCTGTTGAGCCCGGCTCGTCGCATCACACCTTCCAGAGCGATGTTGAAGAGTAGGCGTGAGAGTCCGTCACCTTGTCGCAGTCCCCGGCGAGATTCGAATGAACTGGATAATTCACCCGAAACCCTTACGCAGTTTTGCACACCGTCCATCGTTGCTTTAATCAGTCTAGTCAGCTTCCCAGGAAAGTCGTTTTCGTCCATGATTCTCCATAGCTCTGCGCGGTCGATGCTGTCGTATGCCGCTTTTAAGTCGATGAACAGGTGGTGCGTTGGGACCTGGTATTCACGGCATTTCTGGAGGATTTGCCGTACGGTGAAGATCTGGTCCGTTGTCGACCGGCCGTCGATGAAGCCGGCTTGATAACTTCCCACGAACTCATTCGTTATAGGTGACAGACGACGGAAGATAATCTGGGATAGCACTTTGTAGGCAGCATTCAAAACAGTGATCGCCCTGAAGCTCTCACATTCCAAATGGTCGCCTTTCTTGTTAATAGGGCAGATTACCCCTTCCTTCCACTCCTCCGGTAGCTGTTCGGTTTCCCAGATCCTGACTATCAGCCGATGCAGACAGGTGGCCAACTTTTCTGGGCCCATCTTGATATGTTCAGCTGCGATACTATCCTTACCAGCTGCTTTGTTGGTTTTGAGCTGGTGAATTGTATCCTTAACTTCCCTCAGCGTGGGAGTTGGTTCATTTCCGTCTTCCGCTGCACTGGCATCGTCGTTTCCTCCGTTGCCGTGGGCTCCCGTGCCTACGTTCTCCACGCCGTTCAGGTGCTGATCGAAGTGCTGCTTCCACCTTTCGATCACCTCACGTCCGTCCGTCAAAAGGCCTCCGTCCTTATCCCTGCATATTTCAGCTCGCGGCACAAAGCCGTTGCGGGATGCGTTGAGCTTCTGATAGAACTTCCGTGTTTCTTGGGAACGGCATAGCAGTTCCATTTCTTCTCACTCCGCTTCTTCCAGGCGGCGCTTTTTCTCCCAAAAGAGGCGGGTCTGCTGTTTCCGCTTCTGTTTGTAACGTTCCACGTTCTGTCGAGTCCCTTGCTGCAGCATTACCGCCCTTGCTGCGTTCTTCTCCTCCAAAAACGTTCTACACTCTTCGTCGAACCATTCTTTCCGTCGATTCCGTTCCACGTACCCGATGGTGCTCTCTGCTGCGTCGTTGGTGGCTGCTTTCACTGTACTCCAGCAGTCCTCTAGAGGGGCCTCATCGAGCTCGCTCTCGTCTGGCAACGCGGCCTCGAGATTCTGCGCGTGTGCTGAGGCATACGACATCCGATTACTTCAGTCGCTCTAGGTCGTACCGTGGCGGTCGCCGGTACCGTACATTGTTGATGACGGAGAGTTTTGGGCGCAGTTTGACCATCGCCAGATAGTGGTCGGAGTCGATGTTGGTGCCACGATAGGTCCTGACGTCGATAATGTCGAAGAAGTGCCGTCCGTCAATCAGAACGTGGTCAATTTGAGATTCCGTCTGCTGTGGTGATCTCCAGGTGTAACGATAAGGGAGGCTGTGTTGGAAAAAGGTGCTACGTATGGCCATATTTTTGGAGGCGGCGAAATCAATGAGTCGTAGGCCGTTTTCGTTCGTCTGCTGGTGGGCGCTGAACTTACCAATCGTCGGTCTGAATTCCTCCTCCTGGCCTACCTGAGCGTTCAAATCTCCCATGATGATCTTGACGTCATGGCTTGGGCAGCGATCGTACTTGCGTTCGAGCTGCGCGTAAAATGCGTCCTTGTCATCATCAGTACTTCCGGAGTGTGGGCTGTGCACGTTTATTATGCTGAAGTTGAAGAATCGGCCCTTGATCCTCAACCTGCACATTCTTTCGTCGATCGGCCACCAACCGATCACGTGCCTCTGCATATCACCCATCACTATGAAAGCTGTTCCCAGTTCGCGTTTCCGGCTCATAGTTTCCAGTCGGTACCGCGTGGAGGAAGGGTAGGAGTTGCTGGGCAGAGGCTAGTGGATCACAATGCGATATCAATTGCGTAGCATACCCAGCATTTACCGTGCCAACATTTTTCTTCAAACAAACTGAATAAAATATTTGAGAAATACCCTTCCGAGACGATCAAGATTGTAACGTTTTGACGTTTTTGTCTTTTTAAGTAAAATAAATTTCGTTTAGATTTGCTTTGAATTACGTTAAATGTGTATATAGTTTCTATTTAAGAGTATAAATTGAAATAAATTCTTGAGTTAATACAATTGCTTAATCGAAATTAATTATCAGAAAAACGCTTTGACGTTTTTCTCTTTTAAAGCAAAATTATTTTTGAATAATTGTATTTAGTAAATAGTTGAATTATTTTGATTACAAAATTGAAGTTTAAATTCATAGACGAAGAGCATTTGGATTAGATTGAAACATAACCTGTTGAAGTCTATTCCTTATTCGAAGTGACTGTACCTTATAATAATATATAAACGTACGCTTCGTTTCGATTTCAAAGACCTAATGCTATAAAGATGCTATAAAATTTAAAATCGACCGGAAATGTTAATATAAAATTCAAATTCAGTGCTGCTAACGCAAGTTTCAATTCAAAATTATTTCAACCGCTGAAATTTTCTAAAGCTTTTTGACGTTGGGCGTCAAATGTAACCGTTCAAGAACTCAACCGAGGTTTTTTGTAAACTTTCGGTGGCTTTGGCGCCATTCTCGCACGCGAGAGACCACCAGTCTGTTAATTTGCCCGACTTTGCTGAGACAGGTCCTCAGGGGTTATTCGAACGGCTGTTTTGACTCACCAAAAGCAAAATGACCAAACTTGACACCTTCTAGAAAAACGCCAACCTTATTGCTCAAATTACCCACACTTTTATCGACTTAAACTCGCTCAACCCTAAATCGCAACACCGAATGAAAGATGGAAGTCCGGCGGCTCAATTTAGCCCTAACGTAGATGGAAACAGAACTCAAGAAAAATGAAAGACCTTCAGTGCTAAACGGGACAAAACTAAGGCTCGGAACTTCAACTTAATAATCAGTTTTATTGAATTAATACATTCGGGTTGGACGGAACTTTTTCTGATAGCGGGAAAGGAAACAACTATTCATGGCCATGAACTAGAACTACCACATACCTGCGCAGGATTTTCGATGTCGTTGACTCAAAGTGACGGATGCTACGGTGATGACTACGTTGGCTTTCCGGCGGGGTGCCGGCAAAATGTTGGTTGAAGACGAAGCCTTGCTAGCGATCTGCCAGCAGCGATCCTCGCACGATGGCGGTGAGAAGCGAACCTGAGCTCGTGCTAATATGGCCAATCTAAAGCTGCGGTGGGAAGTGGCGGCTGGACGGAGGCCTTCCGATTTTCTTCAGAGGAGAGCTTCCCGTCGACAATTGGTCGCGGGGTTCCCGGGACTGTCTTCCGAACCGGCACTAGACCCAACGACCCGGCTTCACGTACCTTTCCGTTATGACCGAGCGAGGAATAGCGCCGACCTTCGGACTGTACGGAAAGGGACACGCTTTTGGCGACGTGAACCCAATCCGAGCTCTCCTTAACTCCCGATCCACAGGGGTTGTAACGGTGGGTGGATCTTACACAACGGTTGATTGGCGACCGTTGGAGATTATCGCTTGACTTGCAGGCGATCTACACTTCCCCCGTTTAACTGCCTTTAACTGGCGGGCCTTAGCGGATGCACGAGCTCCTTCACTTGAAGACGGTGGCTTGGACGGCTTCACGATAACCCCGAAAACGACTCCGCTTGTCGAAATCTTTAAACTCCAGTCCGTACCAAAAAAGCGCCCAAGCGCTGAAAAGTCCAACACGAATGATATTTTAAATTTCACAACTTCAAAATCAACATTTTCAATAAATTTACCTTTTTTGTACGATATTGCGAAATCACTTGATAGCGTTCGCGTAGAAATAACGGAGACTGCGTCTCAAACTATAAAGCACAAAAAATCAAAGAAAATCACCGTCTTATAGCACTGCACAATATTTCACTTTTTCTTAATTACCTCTATTAGATTTTCAACTAAAGAACAAATCAAAATAATTCAACTATTTACTAAATACAATTATTCAAAAATAATTTTGCTTAAAAAGAGAAAAACGTCAAAGCGTTTTTCTGATAATTAATTTCGATTAAGCAATTGTATTAACTCAAGAATTTATTTCAATTTATACTCTTAAATGGAAATTATATACACATTTAACGTAATTCAAAGCAAATCTAAACGAAATTTATTTTACTTAAAAAGACAAAAACGTCAAAACGTTATAAGATTCATATGGATTTCCGGTTATACGAAGCAGCCTCCTTTCCTGGCAGCTTGGAAGGAAATGCTGATTTCCTTGATTGATGAACTTAAAGATTAGCTGCTTAAAAATAAAAATGCTTATCACGATTCCTGAGCCGAATGAAATTGTTTGATTTATTCTTAAAATATCATCAAACATCATTGAATCATTTTTTTTTTGATAAGACTGCGATAAAAATATACAAAAACATAAAAATTTCTTTTTATTCAATAAGAAAACAGAAAATTTTTTCTACACAATGTGTTTCTAGACGATCAGAGATCAAATTCCTTAAAGCTACTATTATATCAGGAAATTACTTCAGCAGTTGCTTTGAAATATGTGTAACAGAGAATGGAAAATGTAAAAAAAAATAAAACAAGAACGGAAAACCCCATGAAGAAACCATGCAATTACTGTTTCGATACCCATCACTGGGGGTGCAAATTGTTATTGCCGAGCAATTTCCATCATAGCGCCTCTAATAAATAGCTTCCTTTCGTCGTGGCTGCCAGAGAGCGCCCAGCAGCACAAACCACACCATTATAATTTTCGTCATTTTTCAAAACTTTTTCCTGACGTTTTCGCTTCCCAGTTGTAAGTTGCTTTTTTCGCTGCCCATTTCGAAACAGAACAAATATTATGTACCTTTCGCCTTGTTTCATTTTGCATCGTCGTCGCCGCTCTAGGCGAAATTTATTACAAATTTGCCACCCGGCAACAATCAGCAATAGCGTGCCGAACAAAAAAAATGGAAGGGAAACGTATAACTTTCGCGTGTTGAATAAGCTTATTTCTCGGTTCCACCCGAAACAATAATGGCGCGCCACCAGAGTCCTAGGGCCCCAAAAACTTGCCCGGAAGAGAACCCAGTTTGTTTTGTGGTAAAAGTTTTAATATCATCATCATCATCATCACCTTACCACATCATTTGACTTCGAAGCTCCTTTGTCGAGTTGGCGAACAGGCGGGCGAGCGAGTGAGGGTCGGTTTGGGCCCGTGTTTTCTTACCAACTTGGCCATCATCTCACCGCAAACAGAGGAAAGGGATGCATCTCGGGGTCCCACGTGACTGAGCGGCACCATGTTCGATGGCAGGGTCAGAGATGCCAGATATGGAGGTTTTACATAATTTCCCAACTCGAAAGCACGTTTTTATTCGTTAAATGGCTGTGTCCAACCCATTTAATTGTTAATTCAACCTGCGTTTAATTAAAAGTGTAAATTGCCAAAAAACATTTCAGTAGGAATTGAACCCAGGACTCTCATATATTTTGGCTGCTTTTACTCGTTAAGCTATGAAGTCTCTAGCATTCCTATGAATCTATTTGAATTCCAGTTTCTTTTGAAAAGGTTTTGAAAACTGTAAATCCGAAATGATTTTGTCCAAGTTACATTTTTTAGTCAATTGATCTAGTCAAAGGTTATTTGAAGCTTTATAAAACCAAAATAAAAGGTTTTAGGTTCTATGGCGGTTTTAAAATCCTCTACAAGACTAATCGGCCATTAAAATGTTACTTGGGGATATACGATGGTTCCGTGGGAACCTTCGAGTCTTAGCGTAACATTATTGCCAAAATGTATTCCAGAAATCGGTCTGGCATCCCTGGCCAGTGTTGCGCGATGTTCAGCCCTCTGCCGAAAGAAGGCCGCTCGCACCGTACCACCGCATCGCACCAAAGCAACAAATTGTGTATCATAATGGCGAAAAGTTTTCCATATCGTGAATAAAAGGGGTGTCTTTCGGTTGATTTCATGTGGGTACCTTACCGTGGCAAAAGGTGTTAAAGTACTTCGTTGCACACTTTTTTGTTGGTGTATGCTTTGTCACCGTTTGCCGTAGTTTGCTCAGTTTTCAATGGAATTTTAAAACTTGTTAAAGGAAGGAACTCTGCGATGCAATTGAGTTGGGTCGTATGGCTGTAAGGTATCGGTGAAAGTTTGCTCTTGAGAGAAAAGGACAAACCTAAATTACGAAAGAACTGTTTCTCATGGTTTATCAAGTAGGACAACCTCTCCTTTCTTTGACCTATTCATTTATTCGTGTTTCCGTTTTAAATGTTCCACCTGATGTAGCAGAAAAAAAGTGAAGCAATAGTTGTCGAGCCACTGATATCAAATCTGACATAAAATTTCACTATCAAGGATAGTTTTAGTAAAAACAAAAAAATGGTTGATCTCAAAATGCTATATTTCAACAAACAATCAATTCAAAGAGCTCAAGAGCCTAGATCTGCCATGGACTTATTTTGCTTGGGCATTCAGGTCATTTATTGAATAAAAACTTTTATTTTAAAGATGAAGAAGTGTTATGCTTCTTTGAGAAAAACTTCGAAAGGAAGTCACTCACACAGGTTTTCTTCATTTTCTACTGTTAAGTTAAAAGCAAACAAAATAAATTAGGAAAATTTACGTTAAAGCTCTATTATTCGAAATTAGCATCTTTTGGGCTAAAACGGCGTGTATGAACATGTGGATGACGATAGCCAGCCATGTCAGACAGTAAAAAAAGTAGCTCGGATACCTTGTCGGATACTCTCGAATATGTTCTACGACGGTTACTTTGATGCATATATACTGTTGAGTCAGCCGCGTAGTCGCCGGCTAAGAATAGGAATTCTAACCCCCATTCAAGGTGTCAAGCGACCCGTGCTGAGGAATGAGTGATCGAGGGGGTGAAAAAGATGCTCGATCTTTAACGGAGACTGTGGGGTACCTGGGCACCTCCACAGTAAGCTGTCCCTTAGCGCATTAATGCAGGGCTCTGGAGTGGTGGACATTCTTTCCTGTGCTACTCGTGGGATTTAATCATGAAGTCAAATATAAATCAGAATCTAGGTGGAAATAGTGGTGGGATCAACCCCTTCGCAAGAAGCGGGTTGATGAGATCTCCGACAAGGAGAAGTGAGGAGGTAGGCGCTGGGAGTTGCGTACGCAGCTCAAGCGTGGGGGCTCCAGTCCACTTCCCGGCAAGCCAGCCGGTGGAGGTTATGGACGGAGCGTGGTTGTTGAGGGCCGTCAACCAAGAATCCAAAGGACGGTCCGCAATAGAGGTGGCTGAGCAGCAGCATGTCAAAATCATCGACTTTGCGTCCACTGTGTCGAACATAAGCAAGGACCTGAAAACGGACTTGCTTCGACTTAGGGTGCCGATCGACGATGCCAAGCAGGAGCACACGGCACTCGCGTTGCTGACTGCTGCAGCAGCGGAGCCTGCAATTGAGAAAGTGCCGAAGTTCACCCAAACGGAGGCCTTCTCCTTCGCAGGAAGTCTGAATAAGGCGGAAGCGACTGCTCGCGACAAACGGAGCAGACAATCGCAGAAGCGGCGAGGCAACCGTCAGGCGAGGAGCGAGAAAGGTGACGCGATCGTCATCAAGACGGAACAGTCCAAGTACTCGGACGTCTTGAAGACGATGCGAAGCGACGCCAAGCTTGAGGGTCTTGGAGCCGACGTACGCAGTATTAGACGTACTCGTACGGGCGAGATGATCATGGAGCTGAAGCGCCAGAAGGAGCACAAGGGCGCTGCCTATGAGAGGCTGGCAGAAGAGGTCCTTGGTGAGGGTGTGCAGGTGAGGGCTCTGACACATGAGGCGATTCTGAAGGTCAAGGACATTGACGAGATCACCTAAGTGGAAGAGCTCGTCTCGGCACTGCGGCAACAGTGCGATGTGCAGGTAGCCGCCGCAGCCGTTAAGCTACGGAAAGGGTCAGCAGGGACACATATAGCTTTCGTTCAGCTACCTGTGGCGGACGTCAAAAAGTCAAAAAGTAGGGAGCATAAAGGTGGGTTGGTGTGTATGCCACCTGACATTCCACGAGCCACCAGAGGTTTGCTTCAGGTGTCTGGAACCAGGACAAAAGTCGTGGGACTGCAAAGGACCCGACAGGCGCAAACTGTGTAGGAGATGTGGCGCTGAAGGTCACAAGGCCCAAAGCTGCACGAGTCCGCCCATTTGCATGATCTGTACCGGAAAATCCTTGAACAACAGACATCCGATGGGTGGTCCAAGGTGCTCGGCCTTCAAGAAAGCCGCAGTGAACAACAAATCACAGTGCAGGTAACGCAGCTGAACCTGAACCACTGTGATGCGGCTCAGCAACTGCTTTGTCAGGCGGTTTCTGAGTGGGAGACGGATATCGCCATCATATCGGACCCATACCGAGTACCCGCCGGCCAGGGATGGGAACACTCACTTGCAAAGAGTTACACTCACTTGCTATTTTGTCAGCTCAGAAGCGTGCATTCAAGAATCAATGTATGGACGACTTTTGCTTTGTGGTTTTGTCTACAAGTTTGCCAAATAGAGTAGAGGTCGCACACGCATACCAAAGTCGTGACAGAGCGGCGAAAGCGACTCTCCACGAGGTGAGTGTAATTTACATTCACCTCGTGGAGAGTTGCTTTCGCAGCTCCCTCACGATTTTGGCATGCGTGTGCGACCTCTACTCTATTCGGCAAACTTGTAGACAAAACCACAAGGCAAAAGCCGTCCATACATTGTTCATTGATTGCACGCTTGTGAGCTGAGAAAATAGCAAGAGAGTGTAATTCTTTGCAAGTGAGTGTTCCCATCCTTGCCGCCGGCAACGGCAACTGGGTCGCGGATGGGTCCAGAAAAATGGCGGCGATATGGGCGGTATTTTTTATTGTTTAATTGTATTGTATTTCTTCATCTGACCTCTGGAGTCTTAAAGAAGTGTGGTTGGGAAAAGCCTTTTTAGGCATAAAAACTCACATCTTAACATATTACACATTAAAAATACAAAATTAAAACTAAGAACTAATACTCACATTTTAAAAATAACAAATCTAAGTTTTACAAAATCGTTAACGGAAATCAAAATCATCAAAAACATTATTAAAATTCACTACCATATACCTAAGAGGATCATGTTGTCCATATCGGCTATTGCGAGAATCCAAATGGAGAAAGTTGCGTCGTCGTAATGGCCGTTCAGGAACGTAAATACGAAGTTCAGAGAGTAAAGCTGGAGCATCAATCTCGCCATTCAATAGCTTCCCAATACAGCTGGATTGCATAGACGATCTCCTTTTCTCCAAAGTATCCAACCCCAATAGCATGCACCGATGCTCATACGGAGGAAGATGCACAGCGTCCCGCTAGGGTAGGCCCCGAAGAGCTAATCTCACGAATTTCCGTTGTACAGCTTCAAAACGATCTATCCAATTCCGGTTATACGGGCACCAAACAACTGCTGCCGTTTCCAAAATAGAGCGAACTAAAGCGCTGTACAGAGACTTTAGACACAAAGGATCTCGAAATCCATCAGCAATTTTAAAAATGAAGCCCAGCTGTTTGTTTGCTCTAGTAAGTACATCATCATAGTGCGGCCTGAACGTCATCTCTGTATCCAGTATCACTCCAAGATCCTTAATCTCGCTCTTCCGCTCCAACTTTTCACCTTGCAAAGAGTATTCAAAGAGGATAGGATTCCGTTTTCGGCAAAAAAAAATTGCATTGCATTTTCCCACGCAGAGTTCCAATCCATTTCGCCTGCTCCAGCATTCAAAAGAGTTTAACGTTGCCTGAAGTGCCAAGTAATCTTCAATACTGGTGACCACGATGAAAAACTTCACGTCATCGGCATAGAACACTCTTTCACCGCGGGGTAGTACAAACGCTACGTCGTTGATAAACAGCGAAAATAAAAGTGGTCCAAGATTGCTTCCCTGTGGCACTCCAGAGGGAATAGGAATTGAATCCGATTGGGTCGAACCAATGCGTACTTTCATAGATCGACCAGATAAATACGAGTCGAACCATCTAACGAAGCCTGCGGATACTCCCAATTTAGCAAGCTTGTTGAGGAGAATCCTATGATTCACACGATCAATCGCAGATTTGAAATCCGTGTATATTACGTCCACTTGCTTTCCAGCATCCATCGACCGAATGCATAGTGACGTAAACTCGACGAGATTGGTAGACACTGATCGCTTAGGGAAAAATCCATGTTGAGCCGTGGATATGTAGTTCTTGCAGCATTCAAACAGTACGTTTTTCACAATAATCTCAAATATTTTCGAGCAGGCAGCTAATGATGTTATCCCTCTGTAGTTAGCTATGTCACGCTTGTCGCCTTTCTTAAACACAGGTGAAAGAAAAGAGTTTTTCCAACTGGTAGGAAAGGTACCTTGTTGCAGCGAGTGATTGAACAGCTTCGTCAATGGCATTAAAAATGCAGCGGAACACCTTTTCAGCAAAGATGACGGAATACCATCAGGTCCAGGTGACGTAGAATACTTCAGCTTCCGAATTGCATTAAGAACGTGTTCTTCAGTGACATCGAAAATACCAAAATCGATTACATCCGATGGAGTATCACGGATGGCCTCAGCAATTAGTGTAAGCGTGACATCGGCGCTCGAGAATGCAGACTTGAAGTGTTGCGCAAAAAGGTTACACTTTCCAAAAGCAGTATCTACCGAAGATTCTCCAAAGTGCATAGCCGTCGGTAGTCCATCTTCCTTGCGCTTAGACTTTACAAAAGACCAAAAGCGTTTTGGGTGTAGTCGAAGATTCCTCTGAACTCGGTCAACATATCGAGCGTATGAAAGTCGATTGTAGCTAGTGTATTTGTTGCTAGCAAACACGAAACAACGTTTCAGCTGAGGAGAACGATTCCGTCGGTATTTTCGAAGTGCTGACCTTCTTCGGCATTTCAGTTTACGGAGGTATCGGTTTGTCCAGGGTGGTTTTAACGGAGGACGCTTGGAAGGGACACGATGCTCAATAATGCGTCGAATTTCACTGCTGAACGATTCAACCATGTCATCCAAATTAAGATCTGAGTCCAAAAATTGCCAATAAATTGAAAAAATGTCATTGGTGAGCACTTCATAATCAGCACGACGGAAATCGAAAAGCGCGCCTTCTGTAGCCTGCTCGTATTTTACCGGTAGAGACATCACAATATCGATTTCTATTGCGGGGTGAGCGGTATCGACTACAACGAGCGCTTCCACTGCTTCGGAAAGATGACAGGCTGGTAGTGACAAGTCATTCACCAGAACCAGATCAAGAATACCGTTATTGGCGTTTTTAACCGAATTAATTTGCGTCAAGTTATGGAAGCAAAAGCCATCGTATAGTATACTACCGGGACCTGTGAGATTTGAACCTCTAGTATCAAGTTTAAGGCCACCATCCTCAGAAGGTAACCAAAGCATCTCCGAATGGTTGTAGTCACCAAAAAGTAGGGCATAATCGTGTTGGCTTAAACCGGACATAATAGAGTCGATGGATTCCAAGTGCTGCTGAATAAGGAACAGGTCATTTTTGTAATCCGGGGGTAGATAAAGTACTCCAACGCTGACATCAAACCCATCAAGATGAACCTTCACCCAGAGTTGCTCTAACCGATTACTAACAGGCGAAGGGTCAATACAAGATTGAAGACTGGACGAAACGGCCACTAGAACTCCACCACCTCTTGTTTTTCTGCTGTTTAGCCTACTGCGATCAGTTCTGTACACTGTATATGCGTTACCAAACAGCTGAGTAGAAGATATAACGTCATCGAGCCAAGTTTCCGTCAACACAATGACGTCGTACTCCGCTTCCGCAGCTGCTACGAAGAACGAATCGATTTTAGTGCGAAGTCCTCTGGTATTTTGATAATACACTCTCAGTTGTGAGAGGGGATCGGGTTCAGGGTCAGCGGCAGTCGAAACACTAGGAGCGGTCTCAAACACAGAACCGGGACAAGCGTGGCGATTGGAATCAGCGTGGCTAACGGGACTAGCGTGGTGACTGGAACCAGCGTGGCGTCTAAAATCAGCGTGGCTGCTGGAATTGAGAGGTACTTCAGGCAGCGAACTGAACGTATTGGGAGCGTACTTGCCTGAGAACGGATTTCGGAAGACCCCGTCTCCTGTCTCAAACACAGGACCGGGACGACTGCTGGTCGCTGGCTGGATTGGCACGACTGTGTTGAGCGGATTCGGGGATTCCTTTGGGCTTACGGAAAGTGTGCGTCCCAGTGGTTGATTACGGAGTGGTGAGGGCCGTGATGAATTGCGAACGAGGCGACTGGAGTCAGCGTGGCGACTGGAAGCGGGAGGTATTTCAGGTAGCGAACTGTTCAAAATTGATGCATACTTGCCTGGAAACGGGTTCCGGAAGACCACTTCTCCTATCTCAAACACAGGACCGGGACGACTGCTGGTCGCTGGCTGGAGTGGCACGACTGTGTTGAGCGGATTAGAGGCTTCCTTGGAGCTTGAGGCAAGTGTGCGTCCCGGTGATACACGGTAGTGGCGGTCAGGGGTTGCAGTAGGTTGAATGTTGTTTATTCCAACGTTGCGTTTTCCGCTTCCATCCGACTGCTCATCGGATCGTTTGTTTCTGGGGGAGGTCTTGGCCGCCAAAAATTTCCACCCGTACTATCGTTAGAAAATTCTCGAAAAACAAGACCTTTTGGCCACGTAGATGTAGACAGCGCTTTAGTTTTTAATCCTGCATCAATTCCAATTTTGAATGACACGAAGGATAGGGTACTGATATCTTTTCCCTTGGCAACCAAGCGAATAACTTGGACATCCGTCGTGCCGAGTCGGTGACATGCAAGTGCATTTATCTGCTCAACGGAAACGTCTCGTGCAATACGCGACAGATACAACCAAAACTTGGGCTGTGGGGCCGGAACAGTCTGTATTTCCGTTGATGGGGACAGTGTGCTACCAGTTCCCTGCAGAAGTACGGGCTTTTGTGTCGGAGCAGCATTGGTCACGCTAAAAAGTCGCCGTGCTCTAGTGTACCGATTATCTAATCTAACACGCTGCGATGTTTTTGGAGTTAGCGAATTAGAGTTGATCAGAGTAGCAAAATTAGTACGTATTTCATTTTTCAGCTCATGCAACATTTCTGATTTGAGGTTTTGAAGAGTGTCGCTATGGGCATTCAACGCTTGATCTTGCCCAGCCTCAAATGCCGCACAGGTGGTGTTTCGAAAACGGATGTCTAACATCATTGTAGTGCATGGACGACAAAGCCAAAACAGCTGCTGATTCTCCAACATCTCTTGCCTAGTGCCATCAGATACACCGGTGCATTCAGGATGGAACGACGCAGAGCAAAAACCACATTTCACATGATTACTCGTCGCATCCCCGGCACAAGCATCACACATCACAGACATGTTGTGAGTGTAATCAATTGAGGGCAGATGAGCACTTGATATTCTTAGACGACTTCTCGTGAAAAAACTACTGTTACCGAATACGCGTGTAGGTACGCGGCACGAATCAAGACAATCCAACTGTGGATCAACTATAGACAAACGAACGAGTACGGTAGTACGGTGGCGAGTTGTAACGTTTTGACGTTTTTATTCTGTTTAAGTAAAATAAAGTTTGAATTCAGTTTGATAAATTTGGATAAATCTTTTTTTTATTATTTTAAATTTCTATTTCAAAGTTCGTTTCTTTAAATTATTACTATTTTAGTTAATTTGTTGCTTTTGACGTTTTTATCTTTTTTAAGTAAAATCTCATTTGAATTAGATTCGTTGAATTTGACTTTGAGTCTGAACCGTTTTCATTAGTAGAGATTATCCGTTTCATGTAAGGTTTGTGTCTAGGCTAAGCTAATGACGATTCATGTTACATATCTTATAGAACTTTTTCGATGGCGCAAAATAGTTTTTGCAGCCATGTGCGATTTGAATTTGGCGCACTTGTAAATAATAGTTTGTAGATTGTATAGACGACTGTTTCTATAGCAGGAAATTTACTTGACTAGAGAATTCGACTTGACTCCATCACTTTCAGTTTGAGTCGGCTGGAGAACAGAAGCTAGCTTGAGCGACCTTCTGCCAGTTTTAAGTTTTGTTAAAGGTGTGTAGTGTTTTTGTAGTAATGTAGATTTGTGAAGTAGTGCCGTTTGAAGTGAATTCATAATTAATTGTCTGTTTTTCATTCTGTAGTAACTTAAATGTTGGATTTTGTCGCCAGGGGCAGATGCTCTGATTCCTGTGCGTTTAATTGTTGTAAAAAAGGTAATTGTGAATTTGAATTCGTTTTTAGTGTATATTGTTTTAACTCTGTGTTTCGTCCTTGGACCTCAGCGTCCAAGAGACGCTTTTTATTTCGGGCTTTAAGCCCCTGATGCTCGTCCTCGCCCGCCAGTTTCTGGCAGTTAAACGGAGTCAAGGGGAATACTTCCGGCCTACCTGCGTGCAGTTTAGGCACGATCGGGCAGAGTACCGGACCGCCGACACCCCTCCGCACCTATAATCCGGCGAACATAAAGGAGAGCAACGTCGACGATTGGCCACAAAGCACCGACAACGAAAAAGCCTGCGCAGGTACGTTTTGAGTTCATGGCCATGATTACACACACAACACACACATACACACGCAACATTTTTGACGACCATTTGTAAAAAAAAAAAACAATATATCTTAAAATGAATTCGATTGTTTGTTGTTCTTGTTCTATTGCTTCTGTTGTCCTTAAGGTTTACATAGTTTGTTCTAATAAATTCACTTCAGCGACCATTGTCCTTGTTATTTATTCAGTTTTTGGTAATTATTGAGTAAGTTCCTGTTATTGTTTCAGTTTGTACGGTTTTATGTATTAGTTTTGAGTGCGTTTGGTGATTCAAGTCGAGCCACGGCCGTTCGAGAAAGCCTTGAGGTAAGAGTCGTCTTGGTCGGGCAAACTTAAATATGAACCGGTGGTCTCTCTTACGCGAGAGTGGCGCAAAAGCCACCGAGTTTAAAAATATCTCGAGCAAATTCGACGAACGGTTACAGAGTGAAGTGTAGCTAGGGAACACTGACACCGTAGGGCGAAAACAAACTTTTTGTCTATGTGGTTAGTTACGGAGTTCTATTTTTAGCTAAATACTTCGAATTTCCAATAACTACAAAAGAACTTTCACAAGATTACGATGACAGGAAAACTGCAGTGAAAAATAGCACCAATCACAAACATAAACAATAACTGTAGCACAGCTAAAAACTGTTTTTTTTTAAATTGCGCGAACGATTCACAACATTACATCAGTTTCTTCAACGGGTAGTATGAATAGTATGAATAGTAAATACCCCGTTCAGGAGTTGGTGTCTACTACCTATGAGGACTTCGTGGTCGTCAAAGTAAACGGGGTCTTCTTCTGTAGCTGTTATGCACCTCCGCGGTGGCCGATCGAGCGGTTCACGCAAATGTTGGACCGCTTAACGACCGTTCTAATAGGGCTGAGGCCGGTGGTAATAGCGGGTGACTTTAATGCCTGGGCCGTGGAATGGGGAAGCCGTTTCACGAATCAGCGGGGTCAGATCCTGCTAGAAACACTGGCCATCTTAGATGTCGACTTGGCTAACGTCGGTACCAAGAGTACCCATATTCGAAACGGAGTGGAGTCAATTATTGACGTGACCTTTTGTAGTCCTGACCTAACAAGTAGCTCGAACTGGAGAGTAGATGATGGCTACACTCACAGCGACCACCTGGCGGTTCACTACAGTATCGTCTACAACAACAGCAAACAGCGGATAGAAGAAGAGGCGGCTAGGCCAAGGCCAAGCCCTCGCAGGTGGAAGACATCATACTTCGACGAAGAGGTATTTAGGGAGGCGCTCCGCCGTGAGTGAAACTTAATCGGTATAGACGGCGACGAGCTGGTAGCGGTGCTTTCACGTGCGTGTGATGCGACCATGCCTAGGCGAGTCCACCCTAGAAATGGGCGGATGAAGCGAGCACGATCAGAGGAAGAGCGAAACGAATGGCGGGTGGTGTTCGCCGCTGCAAAAGCCGCGCTTAAGACCGAGATAAGAGCAGGCAAAAAGGCCTGCTTTGAGGGTCTCTGTCAGAGTGCCAATACGAACCCGTGGGGTGACGCCTACAGGATCGTTATGGCCAAGACGAGAGGTGTGATGGCTCCTACAGAGCAATCTCCAGAGATGTTGGAGGGGATCATTGGAGGACTTTTTCCGCGTCATGATCCTAGTCCTTGGCCTCCTTTCGTAGGACAGCCGGGGACTGGGGCTGGCGATGAGGAGAGGGTCACCGATGTGGAACTTGCAGGGTTAGCTAAGTCCCTTAGCGTAGGTAAGGCCCCAGGTCCGGACGGAGTTCCGAACCTGGCCTTAAAAGTAACTATTCCTGCTACCGACGAAAGCTGGAAAGTACTTACTGGCTTATGTGTCTGAGGGTTGCGAGCGCGTACCGTACCGTGTCACATGACGCTCTTTGCGTCATTACTGGTATGATGCCTATCAGCATTCTTATCAGTGAGGACATGGAGTGCTTCGAAATGCGCGGCACAAGAGGCATACGCAGGACTGCCAGGATGGCCTCCATGGTCAAATGGCAGCGCGCGTGGGACAGTTCCACCAAAGGAAGATGGACCCATAGGTTGATACCGAGGGTAGATAGTTGGACTAATAAACGTCATGGGGAAGTTACATTCCACCTGACACAGGTCCTTTCAGGTTGCTTCCGACAGTATCTACACCGTTTCAGGCATACGGATTCTTCCGAATGCCCAGTGTGCAATGGTTTAGAGGAAACGGCGGAACACGTTTTGTTCGTGTGCCCGCGTTTTCGCACAATGCGTGACCGCATGCTTTCCACATGCGGGATGGACGGACACAACTCCGGACAATTTGGTCCAGAGGATGTGTAGAGATGAGGTTAGCTGGAATGCCGTTTCAACGGCTATCACCCATATCGTCTGGGAGCTACAGAGGAGGTGGCGCGTGGACTCGGAGAATGGCTAGTCCAGATGCAGTACAAGAGGTGGTCCAGGGGTTCGAAGTCGGCTTCGGTGCCTGCGGTCGAGATCGACCCTTACAGCGATTAAGTGGCCGCGGAGAGGAAGTCCCGGTAGCGGTGCTGTCGTGGCGTCGGTCTACTGGGTTGGATCCGAGCCCGCGGTTGGAAAGGGTTTCCCGGCATGGGTCGGGGCAGGTGGAGACCCTGCTGTCTACAACCTTCGGGTGCATCTGATAGGGCCTGAAGGGTAGTGATACCCTTCCTTTGCGGGCAGGTCAGATCGGGTTGCACGTGGGCATCAGTTCTTGATGTCTGCAAAGCAGTTGGGCGCGGGCGGGGTTGACCCTGCCCGCCTTCCGAGGACAAAGGGAGTGGCGAGGACCACTCGGGAAACTGGCTAAGCGCCAGCATGTTATCGTGATGGACCCTCCAGGGCGAGTCATCGATGTTTGTTGCTGCTAGGCTACGCAGCTAACCTTGAGGGTGCGATGTGCACTAGCCCCTCTCTGAAGCAATACCTTCTTGGTGGTTCCGGAGAGACGAAGGGTTTTGCGACCATAGGAATGTGTTTTAGTAGGTCGAGGAGAGAGTAGACCTGGCTTTTACTAGTGTTGTAGAATACGGCCTTAACCCCACACTATCCTAACCTTGTTATTAGGGTGTCTGTTTGCAGATTATCTCCCTATGGTTTAGAAGGAAAATACCTGAGATGTAACTCTGCGCAAACCTTGCTAAGAAAGTTTGAATCATGAGGTCAGCCTAGAATGTTGATGCAAATGCATAAGTTTTATCGTAAAGCATCATTTAAAATAGGAATGAATGCTGCAATGAATATATACCAAATTAGCTGCATTAGTTCATCTAAATACAAAGGAGTCCAGAACTGCAAAGCGTCAGCCATTTCAATCAACAAACGAGTTCAAGTTCCCATAAAACTCCAGAAAGAAGTAATTTTTCCTTTTGCAGCTTTCCTCACGTCGCACTTTCTGCCGCATCCCAGCCGCACCCTCGTGCTCCCCATCAATAAGCACCTCACGATGGAACAACAAATAATTGTAATTTTTATGACCCGTTCGTGCCAAGTCGCCGTTTATTCATTCAAAACGGTATATTCCGACGTTTTCCCCTTTCGCCACCACGCGTTCGGGACCTGGGACTGCGACTGGACGACGATGCAGTTCAACCGGGAGCACGTGATTGTGATCGTGTCCCAGTAGCAGCAGCAGCTCAGTCAAGTTTGGTCTGAGAATTGAAGAATTTGACTCAGAAAGGTGAAAATAAGTGTGGAAATCTCGCTGACACCTCACTCCTCGGTGGTTGCTATCATGATTTATAATGGGCACCATAAAAAAGGAACACAGAAACAGAGAAAAAGGAGCACGAATCACACCGGGTGCGGCGAAGTTCGGGTTGGCTTTTGACTTTCTTTGTTGGGACTTTGAGCGAGCGCTCCCCGGGAACGAACGGTGAAATTGAATTAAACCTGTGTGAAATGTTATTCAAGTCGTGTGAGTTGGAGAAAACCGTCGGGGGTGCGTTGCATCTCCCTGGTACATACTTTCTGTTTGTGTTCACGACCCGGTTGCTCGGTGGTGGAAGTGCTGTGATCCGGATCGGTGGGGGGTTGATTTATGAAAATCGTCATCGTCCCAGCTAGCCCTGCCTGCCTGGCGCCTGTCCATCTGTCTAGACACCTTCTGGGAAGTGGCCACAGAAATGAAATATTGTCATCGGTGTGAAACGTGACTTGTGTGCAGCCGAGGGTGAAATAAGGGACGTTTTTGAATGACGTTTGACTTGTGAAATTGGAATGAATTATTTGCACATTTCGGACGGTTGGGTCTCTTCAGATATTCATAGCCTTGTCTGTTGCTAGTTATCGTGGGTTGTAGGAATTTTCCTTTGGTTTTACGCTGTGGGTCATGGAAAGTTGTTGACTTCTGTTAAAATGTGGGCAGTGGTGTTAACAATGGTGAAATGCATACACTAACTGCAATTCGTTCCCCAGTATTCTTGACTCGGACCGCACCGCAGAAGTATTTTATTGCCGTTCCCGAATAAAAAGACATGATATGTTAGAAGTTTAACCTTCCGTTACTCGCGCGGTTGACTACCTGCGTCAGCACCACGCTAATGCTGAGTACAAAAAGCGAGACTTTTTCAACGTGTTGTACAAAATACAACAGCGCGATCGCTCGAGGGTTAATATTTGTTTCTAACGAAAGAGAAGATGGGATTTTCTGCCTATTCTTGATGCACCATTCCACCAACGCCCAAGTTATTCGGTAGCCTATAGCAGCGCTCGACTCTGGTTTGCATTATGGAATGAAACACAAAATTGCCCAAGACTTGGATCCCCCGAAGAGTCATAATGAAGGAATTTTTGACAAATGTTTAAGCACGACTTCTATAGGTCTGATATATTATTCAAAATTCACTCTAGATGTTTTTTAATTTCTACAGGGATTTATTTAGAATTTCTACAGAAATTTCCCTGGAAATTCCTTCATTTGTTATTCGACAGAAACTTGTTTTTGAATTGTTTTATAAATTTCACGAACCATTCCTTCAGAAATTACACGACGTGTTGTTTCAGTAATTCTTCTGGATTTGTATACATATTTCAGTTCTAAAAGAAAAGGGACACCTTAGAACACCTTAAAAGTTCAATTTAATGAATTGCATCACCTATTCTCATATAACAATACGATGACCACTAGTTCGCAGGACGTGAAAGGGCTTTTTCAGCATTCGACAACACTGTCACTAAAACCTCTTTTTATGCATGTTATTTTTATGCACTTTTAATTTATACACCTTTTTTAATGCCCTGCATAAAAAGAGGGAAAGCTACTCAGAGCCAATATTGTGCATAAGAATATTTCATAATGACGGAAACTATTGCAACGGCGGCCAAGGGGTGTTTATAGAGGAGAGCAAAGGAAAGTTACAGGTTCGTTTTTGGGTGTTTCCGAAGGTCTCATGTGCGTTACATGGGGTCCGAGTGGGTCTTAAGGGGGTTTCGAAGTCATTTCAGGAAGTCTCAGAGCATTTTAGGCTGGTTTCAGAGGCGTTTTTAGGGGTTTTGGTTTAGGAGGATTTTTTGAGGCATTTCAGGATGTTTCAGACCATTTTCGGCGTGATTCAGAGGCGTTACGTAAGCGTTACGGAGGAGTTTTGGGGTGTTCGGAGCTTCTCATGGGGTCCGAGGGGGTTTAAGGGGGATTTTGGAGGCATTTTATGACGCTTCTGAGCTTTTTTAGCGGGATGCAGAGGCGTTACTTAAGTGTTACGAGAAGCTTTCGTGGGGTTCGAAGCCTCTCAGGTGCGTTACATGGGGTCTGAGGGGGTTTAAGGGGGATTTTGGAGGCATGTCAGAATGTTTCAGACAATTTTCGGCGTGATTAAGAGGCGTTAAGGGAGCGTTACGGAGGAGTTTCGGGGGCTTTGGGGCCTCTCAGGTGCGTTACATGGGGTCCGAGGGGGTTTAAGGGGGATTTTGGAGGCATTTCATGCCGTTTCAGAGCATTTTCGGGGGATTCAGGGGCGTAACGAAAGCGTTACGGATGAGTTTTCGGGGGGTTTGGAGCCTCTCAGGTGCGTTACATGGGGTCTGAGGGGGTTTAAGGGGGATTTTGGGGGCATTTCAGAATGTTTCAGATAATTTTCGGCGTGATTAAGAGGCGTTACGGGAGCGTTACGGAGGAGTTTCGGGGGCTTTGGGGCCTCTCAGGTGCGTTACATGGGGTCCGAGGGGGTTTAAGGGGGATTTCGGAGGCATTTCAAGTCGTTTCAGAGCATTTTCGGGGATTCAGGGGCGTTACGAAAGCGTTACGGATGAGTTTTCGGGGGGTTTGGAGCCTCTCAGGTGCGTTACATGGCGTCCGAGGGGGTTTAAGGGGGATTTTGGGGGCATTTCAGAATGTTTCAGACCATTTTCGGCGTGATTAGAAAGCGTTACGAAAGCGTTACGGAGGAGTTTCGGGGACTTTGGGGCCTCTCAGGTGCATTACATGGGGTCCAAGGGGGTTTAAGGGGGATTTTGGAGGTATTTCAAGACGTTTCAGAGCATTTTCGGGGATGCAGAGGCGTTACGGAGAAGCTTTCAGGGGTTTCGAAGCCTTACAGATGCGTTACATGGGGTCCCTGGGGAGTTTAAGGGGGATTTTTGAGAAGTTTCAGAGCAGACTCTGAAATACCTTAAAACGCCCCTCAAACCTTGTGCAACGCCCTTTAAAGGCTCCTGAGATCCGTTGAATTGCCCCTAAATCCCCTTGGAACGCCCCTGAAACCCACTTAATTCAATAGTACCCCAGAATTCCCCATAATCCTATGAAAACACCAAAAAATCTTGACAGAACACCCTCAGAAGGCTCCTCAAATCCCCCGAAACAACCCCTTAAAACGCCCCTGAAGCCCCTTGGAACTCCCTTTTTGGGTCCTCTGAGAACTTGCTGGATACCCCCTTAGCCCCATCTTAACTGCCCAGGAGCAAGACCTGTTCTCGCGAACTAGATTCTCTAATTAAAGCCCTACCCGAGCAGAAGGGCATACCTTACAAATACCATGCGAAGAACAACATGTGCTCTAATACCTAAAATTGTTATTGCTGCGTTATTCTACGAAATGTTATGAGAACATCACAATAACAGTTGGAGGTATTTGAACAGAGTTTGGTATTGATGTAGTATTTGTTGGTTTAGCAGTTAAAATAACCGAAGAACAAGATTTGCTATTACATTATGAAACCATCGAACAAATGGAACATTCAATAACAAGACATGTTATTAGTTTGTTATTCGATAACTTTGGGATAACAAATACAGCACTTGAAATTTTAGGTCTGCATTCATTATTGAAATAACAAGACTTGTTATTTTCTAGGTGTTATTTATACAATATTTTGGTATTCATTTTTGTTATTTTGCCTCTTATTACCACCTAATGAAGGACATATCAAGGTATGGTAGTATTGAAGATAAATACCTTGATATGTTATTCACTTGTTATTTTCTTCTGCTCGGGTAGTTTAAGCCCAAACTTAATTTATGCATAAATTTCCCTCTTTTTATGCCTTTTTAAATTTATGCACATTTTTAATTTATGCAGTCCCAGCCATGTGCATAAAAAGAGGTTCTAGTGTACAGAAATTGAGGGAATCTACGTGTATTCCTTTTGAAAATACTTCTGATATTTCTCCAAAAATTTCTTTGGAAATTTCCTCGAGAATACTTCCAGAAGTTAGCCCAAGAATTCCTTCACTATTTTTTTTTCTTCAAAATTTCCAAGGATTCATTCGAAAAAAAACTCTTCATGTTGTTCCTCAAGGGATTCTCCAAAGATTTTTTTAGAATATCTGGCACGGATTGTTTCAGAAGTTTCTCCACAAGTTTTTTCACAAACTCGCCTAGAGATTCTTTCAGTAATTTATCCAGGGATTACGTCAAAAATTGCTCTAAATATTTGTTCAGAAGTTTATTTTGGAATTCATTCAGTAAAACCTTCAGAGAATTCTTCAGATTTTTTTTCCAGGGGATTTTCAGAAACTCTACCAAAAACTGCTTCAGAAATTCCACGGGGATTGCCACAAAAACTTCTGTTAGGAATTTTCTGGAAATTTTCACAGAAACTCCTTCACACTAGCGATTCAACCAGAATTGTTTCAAATATTTTTTAGGTAAATTTTGCATTGATTGCTTAAAAAAATTGTACAATAATTCCTTCAGAAATTTATCTGAAGATCTACATATTATGAAATTCTTCCAGAAATTTATTGAAGAATACTTTCCGAAAACCTTACATGATTTTTTTAGGAATTGCTCAACTCAGGAATTCTTTTGAGAATAAGAAATTCTCTCACAGAAACTTTGCCTCAAAAAATTCTCCGGCGATTTCTTCAAAAATCCCTGAACTCATTCGTTTTGAAAATTCTTCAGAAATTTCTTTCTTCTTCTTCTTCTTGGCGTAGCGTCCTCACTGGGACAAAGCCTGCTTCTCAGCTTAGTGTTCAATGAGCACTTTCACAGTTTTTAACTGAGAGCTTCCTCTGCCAATGACCATTTTGCATGTGTATATCGTGTGGCAGGCACGAAGATACTCTATGCCCAAGGAAGTCAAGGAAATTTCCTTTACGAAAAGATCCTGGACCGACCGGGAATCGAACCCGTCACCCTCAGCATGGTCATGCTGAATACCCGTGCGTTTACCGCCTCGGCTATATGAGCGATTTCATAAAAACATAGTTGAAGGGATATTTAAGATTTTTTGTTAAGGGACTTTTTTAGAAATTTCTATTAAACTTCATCTAGAACTTCATTTAAGAATTTCTTCATAGATATTCTTGCATAGATTTGTTTCCAAAGTTTCGAACTATCCTTTTGAATATTTTCCAAAGATAGCAGTATTCAAATTTCCATACGGATTTCTTCGGAAATTTCACCAATGCTTCCTCCATGGATTCTCTATGAGATTCCACCAAAAATATCTTTCTGTATTTGATAAGAAAACATTTCGTAAATTTCCGAAATTGTTCATTAAGTCCTTTTAGAAATTCCTTCATGAAATCTTTCAAGGATTATTTCAGAAACTGTATGTATCTAGGGATTTCTTTAGAAAACACTCCCGGGATTTCTTCAAAAGTTTTTTTCCAGGGATTCTTTCGGGTTTTTGTCTGAGATCATTCCAAGAATTCTTACAGAAAACACTAAAGGTGTATTATAATTTTGTTTTTCAGGGAACAATCTGTTCCTTCATGGACCCTTCCAGGAATTCTGTCAAGAAATTATTCGGGCATTCCATTTGAAGCTTCTGAAGTAATGCCTTCAGGAATTTCTTCTTGAATTTCTCCAGAGACTCTTGCATGGTTTCTTTCAATATTCCAAGTAGGGATTCCTCCAGGAATTTCTTTAAAAAAATCATGTACACATTCCCACAGGCATTCACTGGATATCCCTTAACGTATTTTCTCAGACGCTCCTCTAGGATTTCCTCCAAGGAATTTATTGTCGGATTCTTATGGGATTTTTTTCGGATATTCCACCAGAAAAAAATCCTACGAATTTGTACAGGAATTCCTTCCAAAATTTCTCAGATGATATTTCCAGGAATATTTATGTTCATGTATATTAGGCTGTCCCAAAAAAAAAATCAATGTTCTAAAAGTCAAGGTGCTCAACCCTTAAATGAAAGATATGCATATTTGAAGCATTTTTGTAGAACATTTCGATTTTCTAAAAAAATCATTTGGAGGTTCCGCTGGGGCGATTTTTGAAAAATGGCCTTTTTTCATGAAAAGTCTCAAAAAAATCATTTTTTCGTAATATTTCGTATATGCAAAATTCAGCATATTTGCAATTTCGTGTCAAAACATTAGCTCAATTCATCAAAGAAATGAACGTTCAGCAATAACAAGATCGCGTATTTCCTCGAAAGACTATTATTGTCTATTATTTTCTAAGTTTTTTTTTTAAATCAGTCCTGACTTAACTTAGTTATTTCTTATTGATTTCATCACTATTATGTTATCTCTGCATGGAATGGTTTTTGCTACTTTAGAATAGGGGTGTAATCGTCAAGAATTCCACGACATAATATCGAAATTAATGCGTTGCAACCCGTCATTGTTGTAGTTATTCAGATAAAAGCTCTTCGTGAATCTACTACCAATCACCCCAGAATAAAAGATCCATGTTTT
The DNA here is from genome assembly GCF_035046485.1 of Aedes albopictus. Taxonomy (NCBI): domain Eukaryota; kingdom Metazoa; phylum Arthropoda; class Insecta; order Diptera; family Culicidae; genus Aedes; species Aedes albopictus. Next base: position 51,873,099 of record NC_085138.1, on the reverse strand, counting down.
TACTACCTTGACTATCCGATAAGGAAAGCTGTATTTTTAAGCCAAACTTCTTTTAATATACGTACATTGAAGTGTCAGAAAAACCTTACAATATTCCAAATATACAAAGTTTTGCAGAAATTTGAAATATTGTCCATTTACTAAAATCCTTATATCTCAGCTTCTAGACAAGATATTTTAATATTTTAAAGAAATGACGCATACAAATAGTACTATCAAATAAAACTTTCAAAATAAAAAATAAAAAATCGTGCATGTATTTTATTCTCAAATTTAGATGAAAAATTCTCAAAAACAGGTCTTTTTATCAACATGAAAATGGTTCTGCCGTCAATATATATACTATATTTTAAAAACTTATCCCCTTCAAGAATGCCTAGAGGTCCATAAAAAATACAAAAATGTTGGAAAAATTCAGAAGTTGAAAAAATATTACGAAAAAATGATTTTTTGAGACTTTTCATAAAAAAGGCCATTTTTCAAAAATCACCCTAGCGGAACCTCTAAATATTTTTTTGAAAATCAAAATGTTCTACAAAAATGCTTCAAATATGCTTATCTTTCATTAAAGGGTTGAGCACCTTGACTTTTCGAACATCGATTTTTTTTTGGGACTTCTAGAAATTCCTACAAAAGTCAAAGAGTTTCTTCGGATTTTTTTTTATAAATGAATTCCCTCTGAAAATCACAGCCAAGTTTCTTAAAAAAATCTTCCAGAGAAACCTTTTTTGATTTCTTCAGAAATCCTTCCGATCGTCCAGTACTAAAATTCTGCAGAAATTTTTCCAGTGATTTCTTTAAAAAAACTTTCAAGGATTATTTAAGAATTTTTCCTTTGGTTTCTTTATCAAATCTTTCACAGAATTTTTAGAAAACCTTGCGAAGTTTCCCTTTTTAATTTATACCAGAGATTTTTTAAAAAATCCGTCAAGGATACCTCCTTCAAATGTTTTAGGGATTCCTTTATAAATTACTCCAGGTTTTTTTTTATAAAATATTTCAAGAATTTTTTTAGAACGTCTCTCATGAATTGCTTCTAAAATAGCTACACAGATACTGTTCGAAAGTTCTCGAGAAATTACTTTAAAAAAATCATCAACGAATTCCTTCAAAAAGTTTTCTAAGTATTAGTTATTAAAACTCCGTCGAACTCCGTCAGAAATTTCTCCTGAAAAAAAGAAATTCAGAATTCCTGCGGGAATCTCTCCAAAGCTTCCTCAAGCGGGAATATTCCTTCTAGAAACTTTATACCTCTAATGATTTCTTAAAAAAAATCTCCCAAAATTCCAAAGATTCTTTCAGAAACTTCTAAAGTTTTCTTTAGAAACGTTTTCAAAGAGAAAATCGTACATGTATTCCTCAACGAACTCCTCCAGGAACTCCCTCAAAAAAAAATCCGGGAATTCTATTGACAGTTAACAAATGAATGTCTTCAGGTTTTTCTTCTGGGATTCCTCTAGATAATCTTGCATAGTATCTTTCAATGGTTCAAGCAGAGATTCCTCCTGGAGTTCCTTTATATATTTTTACGCAGATTCCCACTGGAATTTGCAGGATATTCCTTTACTGATTTTCTCAAAAAATCGCCAAGCGTTTCCTCCAAGGACACCTTGAGGATTTTTCCTTCGATTTTTTTCAGGAATTGATGTAGATACTTTACCTGGAATACTTTATACGAACTTCTATGAGAATTCTTTTTAAAATTTCTTAGGAGAATTCTCCATGAACTTTTACATTTTTATTCATTAGTTACTTTCGATATTCTTTTAAAAACTCGCCCACGGATTTCTAATAGTACACTGAAACCTCAATTTAGGTAGGATCCATTTAGGTTAAATCTATTTAGGTCCCTTCATTTAGATAACGTTACCTAAATGGAATTTGATTGTGTTCAGAGCAGTTGGAGAACTCAAGATTGTAGATAAAATTGGTTTACGGGAAAAAGGCAGAATTAGGAACGTTTACTGAGTGTTTAAAGGTTAAAAGTTTAAGAGTATCCGAAAACTCCCTGGAGTTAAGGTTATCTGATCTACAAGCGTAATCAGTGACCTATTGAAGCATTATGAATGAAATTTATGCTTACACAGCCTCATGTAGCGATGTGTTGTCAAGTGATGAGTTCGTTGTTAGTTTGAGGATCTCCAAGAACTTCCTTGCGTATAGGTAACCGGATCTACCAATGATTCTTTAAGGTACTCCAAGAATTCCCTTGGGTATTGGTTTTCAAATCTACGAGGGCTACTAGTTGTATCTCAGAGCATTAAGAATGAGGTTTATACTAACACAGCCCCAGGCATCTTTGTTCTATCCAGTAGTGGGTTCTATTATTGTATAGGAGTATCCAAGAATTCAAGCCATCTGATCTACAACTGTAATCAGTGATGTATTGAGGCATTATGAATGAAATTTATGCTTACACAGCCTCATGCAGCTATGTGGAATCAAGTGATGAGTTCATTGTCAGTTTGAGGATCTCCAAGAACTTCCTTGAGTGTAGGTCATCGGATCTACCAACGAATTTGGTTGTCTCTTAAAGATTTACGCAGAGGAAAAGTTAAATGGGCATCTGAAACCGCTCTGAAGACCATTGAAATGTCTTGAAACGCTTTGAAACGATTCTGGAACGCCCATGTAATCTTCATGAAATTTACCTGAAACCACTGAAACCCCCCGAAACCACTCTGAAGCCTCCTGAAACGCCCAAAAACGCATTGAAACTCCATGAAACGCCTCGAAACGCCTCTAAAACCCCTATAAAACCTCCGTCAAATTCACCTGGGACCCTCTGAAGGCAGCCTTAAACTTCCGGCAAGGCCATGAAACGCCCTGAAACGCATTGAAATACCTCTGAAACCCCCATTAAACTCACCTGAGAGTTTCTGAAGCTTCACAAAACCTCTCTGAAACCTCTTGAAACGCCTTGAAACACAAATGAATCCATGTGAAACGCACCTGAAAGCCTCTGAAGCCCCCTAAAATACCTCTGAAACCTCCTGAAACGCAATTCCAATAAAATTTCTGAAAAAATCCAGAAGGTAAAATAAAGAAGTTCTTCAATGAATTTCTGAAATACCCAAACAAATTGTTAGAAAAATTCGGAATGTATTTTTTTTTATTTCCCGAAGAAAATAAACAAATATCAAAATAAATATTGACTAAATTTACAATGCATTTGTCAAGCAAGTTCTTAATTTTCAAATAAATTTGAGATAAATTTCTCAAGAACATCTAATTTCTCAATGGTCAAATAAATTGCCAAACATATTTCAAAAAAAAAATCTGAATAGATTCTAAAAAATGTGTTTTCGGTGTAATTTTTGAAGAAAAGGAAGTAAGCTCTATGAGAACATCCACAGTTATAAACTAAGAGCTTTCCCTGCCAGTGACCATTTTGCATGTGTATATCGTGTGGCAGGCACGACGATACTCTATGCCCAAGGAAATTTCCATTACGAAAAGTTCCTGAACCGACCTGGAATCAACATGGTCATGTTGAATACCCGTACGCAGAGAAGAGAATTGTCAGACACTTGAGGCACAAAGGCGGTTTACTGCTTGTAGCTTGAAAGAGGTCCTGTAAGGAGACACGGCATCGAAAGGTCAGGCTATGCCAAGCTAAGAAAGCTACAACAATCCAACATTCGTCGAAGGCATAATGCTTTTCCTAAATAATAGAATAAACAACATTTTTTAAGACCAAAATTCTGATATTCTTTTACGAAATTAAATTTGGAAAACATCATTTATTTCTTGTGAAAATATTGCGCTTCCAACCCAGTCGGGTTGCCGTGCTGCAGCACTATATTATTAAGCTCCGGAAAACTTCCACTTGAATTGAATCAACCGTCGACCCTTGCGCGTTCCCACCAAAGGCAAACCAATTTAAACAGTAGGTACTACCAGCAGTAGTGGAGGATACCGGAGCAAAGTTTAAAATTAATTTAATCACAGAGCCGGCTGCTTTCTAGTATTGCATTGCAACTGTACCAGTCAGTAGTCAGTGTGGTGGCGCTGCATTCATTGAAACTAGAAAGGCACTAGAAAATAAATGGTTCCGGAGCATTGCGCAAGGTACAAACTCAACTCTCCAAAGTATGGCAGTTAAACCGCAAACGTGACAATTTGCATTTCTCCCCTCGCAAGTCATAACCTTTAATTGTACGAACTTCCGGTCTGCTGCTACTGGCCGGGCGCTGCTAGTTGGTTTCCCTTGACAGTTCCGACGACTACCTGTGCTATTATTCTAAGCTGTCCAGATGTTTGGCGTACAACTTACTTAAAGTTTTATTCTCCGGGACTGAAACTGTTTACTGATAGCAAATTTCCGTTTTTTCTCACCCTCGCTCTCTCCTTTTGAAATTTCAATTACAGATCCTCCCGAGATAGCCGTGGAAAATCCAATTGTGTACTCCGGTGAAGGTCAGGAAGCCATGCTGGTGTGCATCGTGCACGGAGAGTCACAACCGGAAGTAAGTTTATTAGCGTTATAATTGTGGGATTTATGTGGGTTTGAATGTGCGGGTTACTTTGCATAATTATCACTTCATGAACAGTTTTCTAGGACAAATAAAATATAATTGGAGCATGGTTTTATGGCAGCCATTTGGCGAAAGGTAATATGATCACTAGACCAGGTTTTTACGCTAGGCTTGCTATAATTCTTGAATCACCCCTCCGTGACGTATCTTGCCGACACTGATTTATTTTATGGTTGGATCGAAGTAAGCTTGATATGAATACAGTTTGTATTGTTGACAATAGAATGTCAAAAAATTTCACTCTTGGTTGTATCAAATAGAATTTAAAAGAGAAAATTCAAATATCTAACTCAAATACTATTTCAGATAATAACTTTTTGTTGCAATGGATCCGATTAGCCATTTCGATTTGAAGAGTGATCGAATGATTGAATGATTTCTTTGGGGACTACTCACTCCGTTCTTCAATGGAAGATAGACCATCAATGACAACCGAAGGATGAAATATTTCTTTAGAAAAAAATCGAAACCCTTCCTGGGCGCCGTCGAGAAATTCAGGACTGGATATTTTTAAAAAATGGGATTGAATTTAAATGACAGTGTCCTCACTAAGTATCGTAAGGAAGACGCATACCCAACTCATTTTTTGAAAATGTAGTCAGGTCGTTATTTGGTGATTGTATGCTATGTTTCACGAATCATTTCTCAATGTAACAATAGATTGATAAATAATCAAACTGGTTGTGAGCCCCTACAAGCGAAAGAAAAATATTATATTCATCAATTCATTTATTAAGTATCTTTGTGGTATAAAAATATATATCGACATGGCCTAATACATAACAATTATTTCACATTTTAAAGTGTAAATTCATGAATCGCGTAGAGCTACACTGATAAGTTTTTGACGATCCCATGAAAATTTTCATTGATCATACATTTTATCCAAAATCATAGATTTCCCGTGACGAACGCGTTGCTTATGAAGCGTCCCGATGTAACCTTACCAAGGCCTGTTTATATAGCGGGTTATGCTTGTGAGGAAGGTCTAGTCAAATCTTGGACAAAACGCTGCAACTTCATTTGAAGAGCAACGAGAAGAGCATTGGATAGGGCAGTCTCCGGTCGGTGGTGCAGGCGTCATGATTACAGAGTTCCTGGCCAGATTTGATTCCGTTTGAATGTTTGACTGATATGATTTTATGTCTTCATTGAGATCATGATCATCCCTAACCGGTCAGTCACGTATCCTCGGCGAAAAAATCGAAACTTAGCTGAGCCAGTCTTTCAACGGCTTGGTTGCTTTACAATCAGACGTTTCTGGAAATAATCCCATTCAATTGAAAGGTCACCGTCGCTTTGCCATTAGGGATTTCACACACGAAAGGCTAAAACCATCCAAAAGTTTAATTAGGAACAGAAATATTACACATTTTATAGAATTAAAATTAAATACGATTACATTGTAGATGCAAAACAAATGCAGTGAAAATTATTGACAGTTCAATCAACAAACTCAAAGAACAGCCTGCTCAGATCAAACTATAAATTTTGTCGGCATGAAATGTCAAAGTTGAATCACCCCCCGTTGTTTTATGGCCAGCGTAAAAAGCTGGATAAGTATGAAAACCAATTCTTTTATATTAAATAAACTAAAAGAGGTTACCATTCCTTGGTAGAGGTGAAGTACTGACGCTGGAAACGTATTGATTTGAATAATATAAGAGATAAAAGTACTGAAAATAATAAATAATGTTGCTGGAACATTTAAGAAATATCAAAATTTGATATTTTAACCTTCACGTACCCGACCTCCGACAACTAATTTTCAAAATGCTAGCATTTCGTTAATTTTCATCTGATTTTTTTTGAAGTCGCCCTCAATCGATCATAAATTGGTGCTAGTTTATTATACTCAAGTGGTCAATGACTGGCCATGCATTATCCGGAACCATTCCGGGGATATTCTGGATTGTGCTGGGGTCAGGGGGTTGCCAAAATGGCTGAAAAGTAATTATTTTGTGTGTTATTGTGTTTAAACTATCAATTTTCAGCAATTTTTGTGCTGCGAACAGTGAAACACAACTGCGAAAACCAGATTTGAATAAGTTGACCCATCGGGATTCCCGTGACAGGTTCCGTGGGGCCTCATTGGGGACACTTCTGGTTTTCAACCTAAACATGCCGTGCGACATATCAATTTTCATGATTTCGAATGACGAAAACGATAGACTGAAGTCTGTATCGACTAATATGGCCACCCCGGAACATTTATCATAGGTTCCACGGGGGCGTCATCGAGGACATTTCTGATTTGCAACCAAAACATGCCGTGCGACGTACCAATCTGCATGCTTTCAAGAGAATGGGAGAGAAAAAAATGACTGAAGTATGTATCAAATGATGTGGCCGCTCCGGAACACCTGGAACAGGTTCCGTGGGGGCCTCTCAAACAAAATAACACATAACATAATCACTTTTAGCCATTCGGCAAAACAGACCCCTCCCCCACCCGCTGACCCCAGTACAATCCGGAATATCTCAGGAATGATTCCGGACATTACATGGCCACTTGTGTATAATAAACGAGCACCAATTTATGATCGATTGAGGGCGACTTAAAAAAAATCGAATGAAAATTGACGAAATGCCAGCATTTTGAAAATTAGTTGTCGGGGGGTCGGGTACGTGAAGGTTAAGATCAAACGAATAGCTCGCACAGATTTAACAACAACTAAATATGATACGGTGATGATGTTCCATGAGTAAATTTTATCTCTTATCTCGTATGTTATACAAACCAATATCACCAAAATATGCTATTACTGAGATCTTTTCTACTGCCCGGGTTATAAAACCAAAATAAAAGGATTAAGGTTTTATGCCAATTCTCAAAACTTTTACAAGATAAATTGATTATCAACATGTTACTAGGGTTAGAATAATAATGGGAAAACTCTGATAGACATTTTGGCAAGACCTCTTAGTGAAATTCCGCTGGAAGAACTCTGGAAAAAAAATCTCGGGAAGAAATTGCTGAAATTTCGCAATGAGTTATTAAAACAAAAATCCAGGAAAGAGCTCTAGAAGTGACTTTGAGAAGAACTCCACCAAAATATCTGAAAGAAATACCGGGAGTAGTTCTGGGAGACACACCATTTCAAACTTTTGGAGATATCCAAGAAGAAACTATGAAAAAAATCTAGGAGGACCTTGGGAGAAATCCCGAGAGAAAATCTGAAGGCAATTCTAAGTAAACCGCTGCACAATAAGAAAAAAATAGGTATAAAACGTGAATAAATTCCATATCTCTGGTCGGGATGAATAGATTCGAATAAATTTTAGACACAAAATGCAAAAATCTCTACAGTTTCAGATAAGGAGGGTGTCATTCGCCGCAAGATGCTGGAAATAACTGTATCAGGCCCGTTTTACCCCATTCTCTCTTTTTTACCTCTTTGTAAAAAACCCTGGAGTGCAAAACAAATGGTATATTTAATTCGTGTTTGTGTAAAAACTTCCGTAGTATCGAATGGAGCTGGTTTGGCTAATCGAATTGCCTTGAAAATTGAAATATCTTCAAATAACCCCGATTTCTTTAAACTTTCACATGCATATCCGCCCAGAGTGGAACGCAATCGAAAAGAGCAGTACCAACTATATGTCAAATTGCCGATACTATGGAAGTTTTTACACAAATAAGAGTTAAATAAAAATAAAAGTTTCATTTTTTAATAAGTCATTTATTTTGCACGTCAGTCGGGAATAGATGAGGATTATCTCAAAAAGGTGTGAGAGAGCGCGGGGTAAAACAAGCTCAATACACAGCATCGTGCGGCGAATGATACCCTCCATATCTGAAATTGTGGAGATTTTTGTAGTTTGTGTAAAAAAAAAGTTATTAAAATCCATCCTCTCCGAGCAAAGATATTGAATTTATTCGCGTTTTATACCTTTTTTTTCTGTGTGCTGAAAGAAATCCCGTGATGATCATTCATCATGCACGTAGGCTTTTGGCAGTAGAAATCCTGAGGAACGAAATCCAGCCATCTCTTGGAAGAGTTCTAAAAAAATGATCAAATCAACTAATTCTACTAAGATGCATTACAAGTATGAAATGGTCTAGTCTACTGTGCAACGTTATTGAATTCAACTAAATTGAACCTGTCTATGGTTATGGTCTCGTTATCATTTCCATACATTAGGTATTATAGATGTAAAACAAAAGCGTTGGGAGTGACGTTGCTAATAAAGTTCATGTCACTCCATTGAAGCTCGCCGTCCTAGGAAGGGACATATGAATTTTCACCTAATGCCCCGGCTCAAAAACCTTGTCTAAAGCGCCCTTCCTCGCTCTCTGAAATAAGAAGAAAAAAAATATGGCTATTCCTTACCCCGAAAGTACTTTCCCTTATAAGTATGGGCTTTAGGAGCGTATTGGTTAAATTAGCAATAACAAATTTTATGTGCATTATTAAAACCTGTTTGTTATCCAAAACAGCTAGCCAATGTCCGAGACAAACAGCAGGAGGAGGAGGAGGAGGAGCTCACTCCGATGCCATTTCTAAATGTCTTGTTGTCGGCTATTCTGTATCCAGATCAATTGCACTTGAAGCATATAATTGTTCGGCTAATTCGGTTAACGGTTCTCAATTTGATCACTTCGTTGTAGAGGTGCCAACCCGGGATATCCCGGGACAAAAATTCCCGGGATCTTGAAAAATTCGGGATTTCCCGAATCCCGGGATAAGTTTTTTCACCGTCCCGAAAATCCCGGGATTCCCGGGACACATATTCCCTACATATTTTTTTGCTTTGATATGGATTTGGAGAGTCTTTGAAACGTATTCGAAGAGTCGTGATTTTTTTTTCAAAAATTGCCTTCAGGCAAAATACAAAAATGTTACATAATTAACTTCAACTGTGTGTGGACGACAAAACTCGTTGGAATTCGACTGAAACGATGCTTGAGCATTTCATTCGTTGTTTTGATTTCATCAAAGAGACTTTTTCCGAAATAGGCCTTTCAGGTCTTATGTTGGAAAGTAATTTTGAGGTTACAATAAACCTTCAGGAAGCTTTTCAGCCAATCAGACTCGCTTAGGAAGCATTGGGAAGACGAGATGCTACATTACTGTCTGCGGAAGGCAGCTTGAGTTTCTCGTATTCGAAGCTTAAGAAAAGTAACTCCACGCAATCACGAAGGAAATCAACGATCGGCTACAAAAAGAAAAGTTCCTTCAAGGTCTTCCATTGTCAACGCAAGTGCCATCAGAACTTGAAAGCTTTTCGAAAACGCAACTGATTAAGTTCATCGAGGAACTAGGAGTAGGGTGCGTGTACCAAATATGGCACTACCTAAGGAAAGCTATTTATACAAAAATAACCAGAAGACCAACGAGTGTCATCAATAAGTTAAAAGACAGCTTAGTTTCCATATTTTACAGGAAAAATATAGAAACGGAGCCAAAACTACTTTTAGTATTGATTACAGCGTGTGCCAATGATAGGAACCCTGTACCAGTAATGGTTACATTTTTTAGCTTCGGTTCCTTTTCGCACTATTTGCATGCATTCCTTATGGGGTTAGCCATAACTGGTACACTATGGCGAAAAAGGGTGCAAGGAAGCCGAAATTTTAAGGAAAATGATTTATTTCTACCATGATTTGAGAAAAATGTGGAGTTTTAATGAGTGCGACTGACTGTCTTTAGTGAACGTGATCTGTTGTTCACTAAATTTTTCTTGTTGATTTACATCGTTAAATGCTGAAAATGAACTATGGCGAATAATTGGTACTATAGCCATAATTGGTACACTTACCCTACGATTGTTGCAAGACTGTCAAAGACAGACCGATAATGATGCTGCCGAGTTGAACGCAGGATTGTCCTGTATGCAAGACACCATCGAGCATGCGTGAATAACTGGAATCGGCTATAAAGGAGTATGTCAACCCGTCCAAGAATGAATTCGCAATTATTGATTTTTCAAAAGTTTTTGAGCTACATGGTAAATTAAACCGACAGTATCAAAACAGGACATGCCACAAAAGTTCAATTGGACGCAGTGGCTTAATTTCCTCAACAGGGGAGGAAAAAAACCGACAATTGAACCGACGAAATCATTATTAACATTTACTTCTTGAAGTCGTACCTTCGGAGAACGAATTCAAATTAATATTCCTTGTTGGGTATATAAGTCACTGCGACCTGTTTTTAGATCTATTAACAAAGATGGAAATCTAGTGATCATGATCAGATCTCAAATGTGTCGCGGTTGAAAGGCATCGCGCGATCATAGCAACAACGATAACATTTTGTCGTCAAGCATCCTAACAAACTACGGTCCGAGGAGAATGATTCGCGCAGCATGTGCGAGCGCGATGCGATCGTTATCATGAAGTCGAAATGATAAATTCGTGATTTCATTCACTTTTTGAGCATTCTTGCTGCTTTAACTTCCAGATATGCTTATGGATGAATTATTTCTAATCATGAATGCGGTTTACGGGTGAATAAGTGGCATAAATTCTGATGAATAAAATTTATCACGTCTTGTAACATGATCCGATAACGGGTCATCACGCGATCAAGCGTGCATCAGATGCTTTGATTGTCCCTGTGATACAAGCACGGTGTGAGGCGTCGGGATCATGCTACTGCAAGAACAAGGCTATCTTGGATTATTCGTATCCTGCATCATTTATCGCTTTAAGTGATTTTCTCCCATCCTTGTCTATTAATTTATTATTAAATTCAAATTAATAAGAACAGTTACTATTTTTTTATCGATGAATAGAACATATTCCTTCCTACAAAATTGAATTTGAGGCACATTCAAAAATTTCCCGGGATCCCGGGATTTCCCGGGACAAACAACAAATTTTATCCCGAATCCCGAGACAAGCAAATTGGTCGGGAAATGGAACCTCTACTTCGTTGGTAAAATACACACTCATGGATTTCTTACCATTTCTGCGCCCTTCCCATGTACTTTTTCAGAGTTTCGTCTATGACTACCTGCGGAGACACCGCCGGAAATTCCTTTAGGAATTCTTTCAGGATTTATAAAATCGTTTTAGGACTTTTTAAAAATAATCTCGGAAGATTTCCTAATATGATTTCAGCGAAAACTTTTCCAAACATTGCTTCAGATATCCCTTCAAAATGCATTCATGCCCAATGGCATTGCCCATGTATTTCTCCAGAGATTCCTTCCGGAATTTCTCCAGGAATTTTCCTTGGGTCTTATTCAGTATTTTTTTAAGAAATTTCTCAAAGGACTCATCTTGAAACTAATCTGCAGGTTTCTCCAGAAATTCGTTCAGAAGCTTCTCCAGAGATAGATTCGTTCAAGTATTAAATATTTGGGAAATTCCTTCAAAGATTGCTACGGAAGTTTGTGCATGCCATCCTTCCTTCATTGCTTCAATTATTTGGGATTTCTTCCAGGAATATTATCAGAAAAGTCTGCATTAGTCTTTCCTTGGAATTGCTCCTGAAATTCTCCAGAGAATTTCTACAGAGGTTCTTTGAGTTTTTTGTTGCATAAGGTGTGTTCAGGGATTTTTTTAGAAACTTTTCTAGGAAATTCTCAAAGGATTCTTCTGATAGTTCCTCCAGAGGTTTCTCCCGGCGTTACCCCAGGTATTCCTCCAAGGATTGCTAAGGTTTCATTAAGACATTTCCGCCTAGATTGCTTTCCCGGTGATGCTTCAGAAATTTCCCCAAAGATTCTCTATGCAATTCCTTCGGAAATTACTGCAGAATCCAATCCATGGCATTTTTCAAGAAATCCATTTATGAATACCGGCAGAGGATTCTCCTGTTATATCAGGTATTATTTCAAAAAAAAGTTTCAAGAAATTCATTTTCTTTTTCAAAAATTTGTTCAGAAGTTCCCTAAAGAATCCCCCAAGTTTTTTTTTTTGTTTCTGTAGGATTTTCTCCGAAAAATCTTTTGGGAATCCATTTTGAAATATATTGAGGGATCTATTTAAGAATTCTACCACTACCTTTGTCTGCAATTTCTGCAAGGACTTCAGCAGACATTTTCAAGAGAATCCTTCAGAGATTTCTCTATGGATTTCTACAGGAGCATCTTCGGAAATTTCTCAAGCATATTGTCCTTGAAATTACTTTCAGAGCTCCTGCAGAAGATTTTAATGACTTTTTTTCCATGAAACAGGGTAACATTTCAAGGAATTTCTTCTGGAATTCTTTCAAAGATAACGTCTGAAACTATTCAAGAGCTTCTGTTCATGAATCGCACCAGAAAATGTTCAAGAATTTCTTAAAAGAATCTACAAAGAGATCACTATTAGTTTTTAAGAAGGGATGACTTGAGAAAATCGTCCTGGGATTTCTCCAGAATTTCCTTGACAGATTCATTCAGGAATTCCTCCAGTATATTTTATGCTCATTTATGGAAGAGCTTCTTGAAAAAAAAACCCTAGAAAACAATTTGCACATAAATCTTTGACAAAAAAACAATAAGTTATTTTGGACACAGCCACAAGAGCAATTTCTAAAATAAACCTTTGTAGGCATCCGTGAAGGAACTTCGAAAAATTTGCGCAGGAATCTCTGTAGGATTTTTAAAGGAATTTTTAGATGAATTTCTTGAAAATTCTACGAAAGAAGTTTTTAAAATATCGCTTACTGGAGAAATTTCTAAATTTCTGGAGAAGTCTCTGAATATATTTTCCCAGGCGGAATTCAGGAAATCTTCCATGAATAAATTCTGAATCTATTTGTTGATTTTTCAAAATTAGGAATCGCCCCAGAAAATGTTGAAAAATTTCTTCTAGGAATCTCCAAAGAGATCACCACCCAAGCAGCACCTGCAACATCATGCAGATTGTGGCATTCTATGCTTTGGTCTAAATGAGTTGCACTAGAAGCACACGAAATTTCCATCTTGTCAATTGAGTTGCATTTAAACTCCGAAATCCGTAAAGTTGCGGCTTTGTTTCATAGAAATCACAAATTACCACGTGTTTGACATCGATCTATGGAGGCGGAGCTTACGTATTGCTCGCAAGTGATAATACAGTCAGCTTACATTAAATTTGTTATGTATAGAGGTTCCATTTCCCGACCAATTTGCTTGTCTCGGGATTCGGGATAAAATTTGTTGTTTGTCCCGGGAAATCCCGGGATCCCGGGAAATTTTTGAATGTGCCTCAAATTCAATTTTGTAGGAAGGAATATGTTCTATTCATCGATAAAAAAATAGTAACTGTTCTTATTAATTTGAATTTAATAATAAATTAATAGACAAGGATGGGAGAAAATCACTTAAAGCGATAAATGATGCAGGATACGAATAATCCAAGATAGCCTTGTTCTTGCAGTAGCATGATCCCGACGCCTCACACCGTGCTTGTATCACAGGGACAATCAAAGCATCTGATGCACGCTTGATCGCGTGATGACCCGTTATCGGATCATGTTACAAGACGTGATAAATTTTATTCATCAGAATTTATGCCACTTATTCACCCGTAAACCGCATTCATGATTAGAAATAATTCATCCATAAGCATATCTGGAAGTTAAAGCAGCAAGAATGCTCAAAAAGTGAATGAAATCACGAATTTATCATTTCGACTTCATGATAACGATCGCATCGCGCTCGCACATGCTGCGCGAATCATTCTCCTCGGACCGTAGTTTGTTAGGATGCTTGACGACAAAATGTTATCGTTGTTGCTATGATCGCGCGATGCCTTTCAACCGCGACACATTTGAGATCTGATCATGATCACTAGATTTCCATCTTTGTTAATAGATCTAAAAACAGGTCGCAGTGACTTATATACCCAACAAGGAATATTAATTTGAATTCGTTCTCCGAAGGTACGACTTCAAGAAGTAAATGTTAATAATGATTTCGTCGGTTCAATTGTCGGTTTTTTTCCTCCCCTGTTGAGGAAATTAAGCCACTGCGTCCAATTGAACTTTTGTGGCATGTCCTGTTTTGATATTGTCGGTTTAATTTACCATGTAGCTCAAAAACTTTTGAAAAATCAATAATTGCGAATTCATTCTTGGACGGGTTGACATACTCCTTTATAGCCGATTCCAGTTATTCACGCATGCTCGATGGTGTCTTGCATACAGGACAATCCTGCGTTCAACTCGGCAGCATCATTATCGGTCTGTCTTTGACAGTCTTGCAACAATCGTAGGGTAAGTGTACCAATTATGGCTATAGTACCAATTATTCGCCATAGTTCATTTTCAGCATTTAACGATGTAAATCAACAAGAAAAATTTAGTGAACAACAGATCACGTTCACTAAAGACAGTCAGTCGCACTCATTAAAACTCCACATTTTTCTCAAATCATGGTAGAAATAAATCATTTTCCTTAAAATTTCGGCTTCCTTGCACCCTTTTTCGCCATAGTGTACCAGTTATGGCTAACCCCATAAGGAATGCATGCAAATAGTGCGAAAAGGAACCGAAGCTAAAAAATGTAACCATTACTGGTACAGGGTTCCTATCATTGGCACACGCTGTAATCAATACTAAAAGTAGTTTTGGCTCCGTTTCTATATTTTTCCTGTAAAATATGGAAACTAAGCTGTCTTTTAACTTATTGATGACACTCGTTGGTCTTCTGGTTATTTTTGTATAAATAGCTTTCCTTAGGTAGTGCCATATTTGGTACACGCACCCTACTCCTAGTTCCTCGATGAACTTAATCAGTTGCGTTTTCGAAAAGCTTTCAAGTTCTGATGGCACTTGCGTTGACAATGGAAGACCTTGAAGGAACTTTTCTTTTTGTAGCCGATCGTTGATTTCCTTCGTGATTGCGTGGAGTTACTTTTCTTAAGCTTCGAATACGAGAAACTCAAGCTGCCTTCCGCAGACAGTAATGTAGCATCTCGTCTTCCCAATGCTTCCTAAGCGAGTCTGATTGGCTGAAAAGCTTCCTGAAGGTTTATTGTAACCTCAAAATTACTTTCCAACATAAGACCTGAAAGGCCTATTTCGGAAAAAGTCTCTTTGATGAAATCAAAACAACGAATGAAATGCTCAAGCATCGTTTCAGTCGAATTCCAACGAGTTTTGTCGTCCACACACAGTTGAAGTTAATTATGTAACATTTTTGTATTTTGCCTGAAGGCAATTTTTGAAAAAAAAATCACGACTCTTCGAATACGTTTCAAAGACTCTCCAAATCCATATCAAAGCAAAAAAATATGTAGGGAATATGTGTCCCGGGAATCCCGGGATTTTCGGGACGGTGAAAAAACTTATCCCGGGATTCGGGAAATCCCGAATTTTTCAAGATCCCGGGAATTTTTGTCCCGGGATATCCCGGGTTGGCACCTCTAGTTATGTAACATGCATGAAACATCTAACTCTGGCTTGTTTGTTCAGATTAGGTTCCATATGCGTTACAGAAAACTTGAGCGTCTTTTCATTTTGATTTCTCTAGCTTGTGACAAAGAAGGTGCAATAAAGTAAAAAAAGACAATTACACCGTCTTCGACCTTGCGGCCTCTACAGACTGATTATTACTAACATTCGACAACGGACAACACATATAACACCCAGTGGCCCAGTGGAGAATTTTCCGTTTGACGAAAAGTTTTCCCCGACTGAAGCGGGAATCGAATCCACACTCCGAGGCTTACGAGACACCTAAACGACTGACGCCGCTAACCGCTCGGCCACGAAGCCCACGAAGTAACAAGTAACTTCAGTTTATGGTGTGTTGAGCATCGATTCTCTCACAGAGCTTGTGGTGTAGTATGTAAGGTGAGTAGATAATACTCCTGGTATCCATGGTTCGAGTCTGGACAAAATCTTTTCCCAACTTTTTTATCATTCCTCCTCGTTTATGTTGCATAAGAATTCAGAATCTGCGCTTTTTGGGTTTCAAAGAAGAAGCAATTGTGTTCTGTCGTCCGTAATACGGACAGTGAATAAATTGCACTAAGGTTGCTGTTACTGGGTTAGCAACAAGTCGTGTTGCTTGGGCAAGAGCTTTTTTCAAGAATTCCTTAAAACAATCAATCATCCAGGGATTTCCTTAGAATTTCCTTCAAAGTTTTTTTCCGGAAATTCTCCCAGTATTGTTGTGCAGTTTCTGGAAGATCTTCTGAAAAAAACCCCATAGGGATTTCTGAAACATTTTTGCTACAATCTTTGAAGAAAATATTAATCACAGGATCGAATAAAATAAAAACATGTAGGAATTTTATCAGGAATCTGTGAAAAAAATCGCATGAAATCCTTGGAGGAATCTTCAGAAAAAAAAATCTGATGGAATCTCTGAAGTATTTGTGAAGAAATTTTAGATGAGTTTCTTAAAAACTCAATGAAAGAACTTTTGAAGGCATCACTAACTTAAATGCCTGAAATTCTAAAGATGTCTCTGGAGATATTTTAGAAAGAATTCCTGACGGAATATAAGAATTCCTCACGGAATATAATAAGGAATCAGAGTAGGATTTTTTGAAGAACCCTACTCGAGTTACTATAGAAGTACTCTTGTGAATATCAAGACGAATATCTAAAGAAATCTCTGGAAAATGCTTGAAATAATCCCTGCAAGAATTTTTGAAAAACTTCCTGGAGAAATATCTTGAGCAAACCCACGGAAAAACCTTGATGGAATTCCAAAAAAGTTTTTGAGTAATTTTCCAATTAATTCCTGAGATGAAATGATTTGATTAAATTCTTGTGGATTTTTCTGAAAGTATTCCTGGAGCAAACTGTGGACGTATTTCTGAAGGAGAGTATGTGGAAGGGTTTCGTCCGGGTGCCAGTTCGCGCACGTTTGCTTCGGTGGTTCGATTTTTTTCTCTTTCGATTTTGTATTCCGAAGTGAGCATTTCGACGGCGGTGAGTGTGCGGTGGACGCGTCGCGGATCGAGTTTTTCCGAATTTTTCGCTTCCCGTCGGCGCTAGTTCCCAATACATTTTTAGTTGATAATAAATATTTTCTTTCATTTTTTGCATTTACACAAAAGAGTGAAAAGTGTTAGTTCGGGCTCGCCGGTCGAAAAAAAAAAAACCGGGCGCCGACAAGTGAGTCGCGTTCAGTGTATTTCTGTGTGGAATAGACTAAAGGTTTTGTCAAATCATATCACCAACCATAGGTGACTCCCGGACTGACAATGTACCTTACCCTACTAACCAGGGTTCCTGCTTTCCACTTTTCATCTTCTTCCACACTCGAATACAGTCAGCAGCTAACGGTTGTTGCTTTAGTTTATGTGTTTGCTTGTCAGCGACGACAGCAAACACTGGCGAACGGTGGGAAGCCATACATGGAATTTAAACATTCGTCCACATTCACATCGCAAGCGATGGAGAGGTGATGCGATTCGTTAGTGATATTGCGCGTACGAATATTTGAAGTTTTCAAAAAATGTTTATTATTTTCTTTGCTAATCTAGCATTTCAACAACAATACACTAAAAACGTATGCATTATATGCAGAAATTCTCTTCTAGTTATGATAATAGCCGCTTCGATCGCTCACCAGCATTCGTCACCATTCGCCATTCATTCATTCGCGATCCAAACTGCGACGATCGGCCACGAATATCCATGTCAACCAGCTCGCGCATCGCTTCCCACTGGTGATGGGGTTGCGTGTTTGATCACGACTATCCGTTTGCTGCATCTTTCTCGATTCGCTTCAGCAAAGAGGAGTGAATATGAATGGGGTGAGGCGAATTTACCGATCCTTGCTACTAACAAAAAATTCCTTCCTGAGACAAACGTGGAGATGCAGCGATTCGCGGTCTTTATAACAACGTTTGTCTTACTAACATTCCCTCCCATCCTCGATGACCGTAAGGACGTGGCCGGCGCCGTTCTCTCTCTCTTGGCGTAACGTCCTCATTGGGACAAAGCCTGCTTCTCAGCTTAGTGTTCTATGAGCACTTCCACAGTTATTAACTGAGAGCTTCCTCTGCCAATGACCATTTTGCATGCGTATATCGTGTGGCAGGCACGAAGATACTCTATGCTCAAGGAAGTCAAGGAAATTTCCTTTACGAAAAGATCCTGGACCGACCGGGAATCGAACCCGTCACCCTCAGCATGGTCATTCTGAATACCCGTGCGTTTACCGCCTCGGCTATATGGACCGGCGCCGTTATTGACCCTATTAAAGTTGAGAGCTCTCGAACTGTGTACATTGAGAATAGTAAGCTAGTTCCAAGCCCTATTCATTGGTTCCTTGTGCAATTTCGATTGCTCTAATCAATCACGGAGTAGCAACTACGAATTGTGCGGTTACTATGCTCATGCTCAAACTGTGGACGTATTTCTGAAGGAATTCCTGTTGAAATAGCTGTGGATAAGCTTCTGTCAAGATCCCTGGAAAGAACTCTTGATATATTTCTAAAGGGTTTACTGTAGAAAATAACCGAATAATTTCCCTAAAGAATCCGTGGAGACATTCCTAGAGTTAGCCTGTAAGAAAATGTTGGATAAATTTCTGGGGAAATACATGGAGGAATATCTGGAAAAATCTTCGTGTGATGTGAACTCCTACTTTAATTTCTGGAGAATTTCCTGTTCCTTTTTTTTCTGGATGAATCTCAGTCAGGCCCGTGCACAGAAAAGGCGTCAAGGAAGGGGGTTTTCTTTGTTTTAACAAAGGGCGGAGGGGTGCCAGTGTATGGAATATTGGCAATGGGAGGAGTTTAACCCCCAAAGCCCCTCCCTTGCGCACGAGCTTGATCCCAGTAGAAGTTCCTGGACACATTCTGGTAAAAGTTTTCAATGGAATCCTCACAGGAATCCCTAGAGAACTTCCTGAAGAAATATATATACAGTTCCTTAAGGAATCTCAAGAAGATTTTCTGAAGAAACCACTGGATAAAATTATCAAATAATCTTAAGTATCTCAGAATTTCTGAAGCAATCCCTATAGAAAATTCTGAAGTGAAATTACCGGAAGGTTTTCTAAGCCAATACCTGAAAGTAGCGGAGGTTTACAAGGAACCCATCGAATTCTATATAAAAAGTAACTTTTTCGATCCACTGTTAGAATTCTCACAGTTTTTGGTTTGGTATGCAGTAATTTAAATCAGAAGGAAAGAGATTTTGCCTTTTTTGGTGGATAAATTTCTTTAAAAAAAAATCTTTAAAAAAGGAATTTATGGAGGATTCCATGGAGCAGTTTTAGAATTCCGTCAGAAACTTCTCAACAAGTTTCCACAAAGGCCTTCAAATTTCGCCCCAAATTTCCTTAAAAATTTCATCCAGGGGTTCCTTCAGAAATGTTCCTGGAGATTCTGTTTGAGGTTCTTGATAGATTTGCCCATGCTGAAATCTTCTATGGACTGCTTCTTAACTTAACTTCTAATTTTCCGAAGGAATCACTGAAAGCATTTCTGGGTTTCCCGAAAAAAATCTTGTATGAAATTGTCGAAGAATTTATGGAGGATTTCCTGAAGAAAGCCATGGAAGTTTTTCCAGAGAAGGAGATTTTTGGAGATTTTTTTGTGGAGGATCCTTTAGAACTAATTCTGGAGGATACTCTGAAGTAATTTCTAATGAAATTGATCAGAGATTTTCCAGAAGAGTTTCCAGAAGACGCAGTAGAAGACTTTCTGGAAAGAATTTCCAAAAGATTTTCTAAAGATTTTGGAAGGAATTTGATAAAGGTTTTAAGAAAAAGTTTTCAAGATTTTTTTTTTGAAATTTCTAGAAAACTTTGGAAAATATTCTACAGGAAACTATGAAATTTCTGAAGGAATCCTTGGATGAATTATTGAATGAATTCTCAGAAAAATCTCCGAGGGCTTTCCCGCCATTTTTTTTATTCTCTGGAGAAATCGCTTTGGAAAATGCTGAAGAAAACATAGAATAATTTCTGAAGCCAGTCATAAATTATTTTCTAAATTAATCCTTTTGTTAAATTTCTGGAGAGCCTCTCAAGGCAGCATTCAATCTAAAGGAGTCTTTTAAATTTAGCCATGCTCATGGCGAGAAGTATTTGTAGCCTCTATCACAAAACATGATTAAATCAATTTCTTTGAAATACAGTAAGCTAAAAACAACTATCTGACATATACTTTGCTTTTTATTACTTTCTACCGTTCCAGGTCGTCTGGCACAAGGACACAATGCAGATCGATCAAACCGAACGGCACGTGATAGAAAGCCGCGGTGCCCGTCATACACTCATCATCCGAAAGGTGCATCCGCAAGATTTCGGCAACTACAGCTGCATCGCAGACAATCAACTGGGTAAAACGCGGAAAACGGTCACCTTGACGGGAAAACCGAAAGCGGCCGTATTCCGGTCGATGCCCAACAGCCAGTGGAAAGATCGGTACAATATTTCGTGGGTTGTGGATTCCCATTCACCGGTCGAGGAGTTCAAACTGTACTACCGGCTGGTCGACGGGGACATTCTTCAAACGCACGACGGTATCTACGTTGATGAACGGAAGTCCCATCATCCGTACATTCCGGGAAATGTGAGTATCGTGCGAATCCGACTGGGTTAGAATTTCAAATGTCGCTGTCGAGTGGTATCGATTCAGACCTTCAAAAAACTCAATTATCATGCAGCACAGTTGTTTGAAGCAATAGAACCTCACAAATTACCCATGTTGATTTGACATTAAAAACCATAGCTACTGACATCGTTCTCGTGCATGTCGTTCTCGTTCCGAATGCTATCCATAGCCACTTGTCGAACCATCCGGTGCTACTGCTACACGCCACTCGATCCAATACGCCACACCGACATATGAAACGTAATTTCCTTAATCCTGAAAAACCTGGTCTGTCATAATAACACAAAATTAATTCAATCTCTTCTCTACTCTTCTCTTCCGTACTTTTTTACCCATACGATGCTGCCGTACGTCGGATGGACCTGCACGACGACACTCTTCAACCACCTTCGCTTCGATTCTCGGGCCTCGTCACATGCCAACTGCACTTTTTTGCGCCCACGTCCGTAACCACAATCGACTGGGCGAATGGCTTGCCTCCTCGACGGACGACCGACCATTACACGTACCTGCTATGCTGATGTCCCCCTCCCCCATCACGCACGACGGTACCTCCGACTGCGACCAGGAGCAGATGCTGGACTACGACCGGAAGATAACCTCGTTCGAGCCGTACTCGTACAACAACGCGTACAACGGCGGTGGCCACGGTATGCACCGGGGTACCAGGTGGTCCAAGACGGACTGGCGGGATGTGGTGCTGCCGGCGTTTCCCTACTCGCACCACTACACCCAGGGCATGAGCTATCTGCTGCGCGGGCTCGATCCGGACCAGCAGTACGAGGCCCGAGTGCAATCGAGGTAATTATTGATGACTTTCGCTGTGGTGATGGTGGTGGTGGAGCGAATAGGTGTTCGGTTCAATCAGTTACCCAGGGTGGTGGCCCAAAGAGGCTGGGAAGACGGTGCGAAAAGGTTTGATGTTTTTAATTCGAACGGTACTCTGTTGAATCGGATTGTCATTGGAAGAGCTGCCAGGAGAGAAATGAATCTCATCCATTAAAAAACGTGTTCTCCTCTAATAAAACTTCACATTGAAGAATTCTACAGGAAAACTATCTGGGAATTTCAATAAAGAGTTACCCAGAAATGCCGTTGAAAGAAAGTTATACCATGAATATATCTAGAAACTTTTCGAAGAATCGCAAACGATTCTTCATGGGTTTTGTGAGAGTTCTTTAAATAGTTCCACCCCATTTTGAGCTAAGATTGAGCTTGATTGACCGTCCGTAGATGCTTCTTCAGTATCGCCAGACCAGCTACACTCACACAAGGAACCAATGAGATATCTGCCGGGGACTAGCAGGCATCTTCAATGGTGATCTTATAATTTTGGGCGACAATGGGGCCTGTCAGGCCAGGTTGCAGGTCAATGTGGGGAAGGGGGAGGTAGTGATGATTACAAACGATTGTAATCACAGCAGATCGAATATATCTCTGCGTCTGCACAAATTCATGAGGATGTCGGAATGTTTGTGGGGATATGGTAGGCAGAGGGGTTCACACATTGGTGCGTGTATGCCAGGCGTTGGGTGATAGATTTGTGTAATTATTACCATGAAGCTTGCGGCATAGTTCACTTGATTGCATGACTTGTAGGCGTTATCTGAGAGATTGACACTGCTGTGCTGTGAAAGTTGGAAGAAAGGGAAACGGCTTTTCATTCGTTTCTGGTTCTAGTGATTGCTATGAACGATGCTGGGTCATTAGGCCGAAGGTCATTAGGCCGAAGGCCATTAGGCCGAAGGTCATTAGGCCGAATGGTCATTAGGCCGAATGGTCATTAGGCCGAATGGTCATTAGGCCGAATGGTCATTAGGCCGAATGGTCATTAGGCCGAATGGTCATTAGGCCGAATGGTCATCAGGACGAATTGAAAGTTAGCCGTTGTTTTTACCTTTTCCAACAATTTTTGACAAAAACTAGTTTAACAATGGAACTAGAAAGAATAGCCTATGTTTTAAAGAAGGAAAAATTTATGAATTGAATATCAGCAGTTTCAGCGCCAAAAACTATTTCAGCAATGATACTAGAAAGAACAGCCTATATTTAAAAGAAGGAAAAATTCATGGGTAAAATATCAGTAGATTCAGCATCAATAAAGTATCTTCGTGCCTGTCACACGATACACACATGCAAAATGGTCATTTGCAGAGGAAGCTCTCAGTTAATAAGCTGAGAAGCAGGCTTTGTCTCAGTGGGGACGTAACGGCAAGAAGAAGACCCAATGACCATTCGGCCTGATGACCATTCGGCCTAATGACCATTCGGCTTAATGACCATTCGGCCTAATGACCATTCGGCCTGATGACCATTCGGCCTAATGACCTTCGGCCGGATGGCCTGACACCGCTATGAACATTAGAGTGGGTCATGGTTTATATGGAAAAATGAAAAATTCAATGGTATCCCTTCAGATCAAAGCTTTTTTGATCCCATTTCAGGACCCAAATAAGTGTGCAAAATTTGGGCATGATCGGTTATGTCTACGTTTTGCGCATCGCGTTTGAAGTTTGTATGGGGTTTTACATGGGAAAACACACTTTTTTGCATTTTTCTCATAACAAGCTCGAATTTTTCTAAAACCATGTAACCGATAAAGTGAAAACATAGCCTAGGGTGTCCTGAAAAACTTTGTCGAAGACCGAAAAGTGATCTGATGCTTATGAAAAAAGTTATAGCGTCGGCATTGCTTGGCGAAACAGCATGATTTTGTTGCTATTGTTATTCCTTTACATGTTAAAACATAAACACATGCGTGGGGTTCGTTGGTTATAACTATTTTCACAAGCATCGGATCGCTTTGCGGTCTTCAACAAAGTTTTTCAGAACATCCTAGGCTATCATTTTACAGTATCGGTTAAAAAGTTTCAGACAAACTTTTTCAACTTATGACAAAAATTCAAAAAAGTATGTTTTCCCATACAAAATCCCATACAAATTTCAATTGCAATGCGCAAAGTGTAGACGCAACCGATCATGCTCAAATTTTGTACAGATACTCAGGACCCGAAACGGAACCAAAAAAGCTTTGATCTGAGAAAACGGTTCCGATGACCCACACTAATGAACATATTATAGTACATGATTTGAATATGTAGATAGGAATATAGAAAGATACAAAGTAGGAGGAAAGGGACGGGTCAGGAATTGAGCCCATGATCTTCTGCATATGAAACCAAAGCAGTAGTTACTGGTCCACCAAGCCTGTCAGTTCAACCCCCTTTTTTTTAAAAAAAAAACTTCGTCAATAATTTTGTCAATAAAAGTATTACTTCTAAAATGTTTTTAAATTATTTCCCAAGATTCCACCTTTCATTTCTTGAAATTTCTTCTGCAACTGCAATTTTTGTGACTCACAGGATTTCTTCTAGCCAGAGGATGTTTCCAGATTTGCTCGCGAGGTATCTCACGTTATTTGTAAAAAGATATGTCCTTGGTGTTTTCAAGAATTCCTTCGA
The DNA here is from genome assembly GCF_035046485.1 of Aedes albopictus. Classification (NCBI taxonomy): domain Eukaryota; kingdom Metazoa; phylum Arthropoda; class Insecta; order Diptera; family Culicidae; genus Aedes; species Aedes albopictus. The sequence goes on along the minus strand of NC_085138.1, from coordinate 51,848,650 downwards.
AGGTCTTATCCGAAATTTCTCTAGCATTGTTTTTTTTATCTGTATTAACGAGATTTTCAGCCCTTGGCTAGTTCATCTCGGGACCCACGCTTTACTACCCTTCCGAAGGAAGAACCCACATTTTGTAAATTTGTCGGGAGTGAGATTCGATCCCAGGTCCTCGGCGTGATAGTCAAGTGTTCTAACCATCACACCAGGTCCTCTCCACCTCTACCATTGTCTCCATTGTTTCCTTTTAAGTGTTTTTTTTCGGGATATCTATCTGACCTCTATTGCTAACAGGAGTTGTAACAAGAGTTATTTTTTTCGATTTTTGTGCAAGCAATTACTCCAGAAAATTCTATACAGCTAACCTAGGGTTTTCCTCACATGTTGCTTCCACATTTGTGCACAGAATGTCAGAGTTTTTTCTCGAGTTCCTGTCAGGATTTCTGTCGAGTGCAGCATATAGTTGACCCATGTTATTAGGGATTCCCATAGAGAAGTTTTTCTTTGGATTTTCTCCAGGTATTCTTCTGCAAATGTCTTACGTAGGTTTCTTTAGGCATACCTAGGTAACTCTATATAATAAAAAATTCTCTCAGGCATTAATTTAGGGGTCGTCCATAAATGACGTAGCATTTTAAAGGGAGGAGGGAGTCCCTGAAATTGCTATGAACCATGTATTAGGTAAGGGAAAATAGGCTACGAGGGGGAGGGGGTGTTAAAAAATGGCCAAAAAATGCTACATCATTTATGGACGGCCGCTTAGAAACACCTCTACAAAGTTCTCGAGAGATTTTTCTGGAATATTTTTTCAAAATTCATATTTTCTGGTAGTTCTTTAAAAAATCTCAGTTTTTTATGCAGGCTTTCCTTAAGAAATTGTGTGTACTTATCACTCAAGAAATCCCTCAGACATTTATTGAGAGATTTCTTCACGAACTGCATCATTATCTTTGTCATTTTTTCAGAGTTTCCTTTCGAATCACATTAAAGATGTCTCCGGGAATACTCCAGGATTTTCTCGACATTTTTTTTCCTTGGAACAACTTTTTTTTAGAAATCTTAAGGAGAAATCTGAAGGATTTTTTTTATTTTTTTCAGGCATTTATCCAGGAATTCCTTCAGAGATTATTTCCGAAATTGCTTCAGGAATTTTGTCCACGCATCTTTTGTGGCTTCGTGGTCGTGCGGCTAAGGTCACCAAGCCTTTAGTCGCATCGTGCTAAGGAGCGCGGGTTCGATTCCCGCCGCAGCTGTCAGGAAAAGTTTTCGGCTGTGCCACTGGGCGTTGCATGCTAGTCCGTTGTCTAGTGTCGTGCTTCCTTGAAAGAGCAAATAGCTCACTGGAAGCATTAAACGTGTCTGTGTCTTTAGGGGTTCTTCCAGACAATCCTCCAAGAATTTGCTTAGAAATTCCTTCAAAGATTCTTACAAGTATTTCTTCAACTATGGGGATTTTTTATTACCGTACAAATTGGGCCGAAGGGTCTTAGATTTTCATGAAACTTTTTCCACAGGCAGGGCTCATGAATATGTGAACAATAAAAAATTTAGAAATTTCAGGATCGCCTATTTTCCCGGAAAACTCAGGTGGATTTTTTTTTGTTTTCCCCTGACACTACTTGCTTTGAAAAAACATAGCTCAAGCTCCTACAGCAATAATTAGATAGATTAGCTTCTGTAAAAACCCATAGAAAAAAAAACAGATACATTAGAACCTCTATTAATGCACATGGCTGGGACTGCATAAATTAAAAATGTGCATAAATTAAAAAAAGGCATAAAAAGAGGGAAATTTATGCATAAATTAAGTTTGGGCTTTAACTAGGGCTTTAATTAGAGAATCTAGTTGGTGAGAACAGGTCTTGCTCCTGGGCAGTTAAGATGGGGCTAAGGGGGTTTCCAGAAAGTTCCCAGAGAGCCCAAAAGGGGGTTCCAAGGGGCACCAGGGGCGTTTTAAGGGGTTGTTTCGTGGGATTTGAGGAGCCTTCTGAGGGTGTTCTGTCAAGATTTGTTGGTGTTTTCATGGGATTACGGGGGAATTCTGGGGTATTTCAATAGTATTAAGTGGGTTTCAGGGGCGTTCCAAGGGGCTTTAGGAGCAATTTAGGCGTCTCAGGAGCCTTTAAAGAGCCTTGCAAGAGGTTTGAGTGGCGTTTTAAGGTATTTCAGAGTCTGCTCTGAAACTTCTTAAAATGTATCAAAAATCCCCCTTCTCTCTCGTTTGTCGGGTGAAGATCACTGCGTCCAGATTTTAGAATTATTATTGTGATATACCCTTTTGCTGTGAGGTACGCAAGTTATATCAGTAACATATTTGTCACTGAGATACCTTGGTATCGACTGAACTCAAGACCATCTATTATTGATGAATAGAGATCCTGAGTTACAGTATGTGACTCCCCCATTCTGGCGAGACTAGCTTTATGAAGCCAACCACGTCCTTGGGAGATAAGATCCATATGTCAGCAGGCCCTAAAAAGGGCTTGCTGAGAACTTTGAACCTACGTTGGGCGAGTGCACTGCAATAGCAGAGGATGTGTTCTGATGTTTCCCTCTCCTCGTCACAGAAGCGGCAATTTGAGGTTTGGATTGCTCCGATCTTTTGTAGATGGTATCTGCAGGGGCAGTGTCCAGTTATTAGACCGGTGTAGATGTTGAGATCCCTTTTGTTGAGACCTAATATTTGTTGGGTTTTCTTGGGGTTAATCGTTACGAGCCTATTGGATTGCCTCGTATGGGGAAGTGCATTCCAGTTTGATGTAATTTGACTGACCATATACATATTTGTTCAGTTCCATTTTTACAGAGCAGTCTGAGATCCAGCAGAAGGGCTCAGGGCCAATGAGCCTTTCATTAGATCCATTTCTGGCTAGCTCATCAGCAATCTCGTTTCCCTCTAGATCCGTATGTCCTGGGATCCAATATAGGTAGACTCGATTGCGTATGGATAAGTTTTTCAAAGCCAGAATGCATTCCCACACTAGCTTTGAGTTACAAGTGTAGTTATTAAGCGACTTAAGTGCCGCTTGACTGTCAGAGAAAATACATATTTTTGCAAACCTATACTTTCTCCTCAGGCATAATAACACGCATTCTAATAACATTGTTGGTGCCGCTTTTAATTGCCTTCATCTATATATATAAAAATGCAGTGGCATACGTGGGACCGCGCATAACTTGCGAACGGATGGTCCGATTTTGGTCGTCTTAGTTTTGTTCTGTTAGTTTTCACCCAAGGAAGGTTTATGAGGCAAAAAACATGGAGAAATTGAGAGTTTTTGAAAATCGATCTTCTATACATTTTGACCGGGGACTTGGTCGTGGCTAGAAACTTGAAACGTCAAAAAACGCAGTAGGCATAACAAAGTTTGCCGGGTACAGCTAGTTATAGGTTAAAATTAAAGCAATATCCACAGAAGTAGAACATTTTTCACAAAATTTGGTGATATAGTACAATTAGTAAAGGGTAGTAGGGTCGCCTAATTCCGTGGTAGGTCACCATTCACCGTGGTAGTAGGGACCCATTCACCGTGTATGAGAAATTTTATTCTACTTTGTTTAAAAATGATCAAAACAACCCAGCCAAGGGAATTTTCTTCGTTTAAATTCATTTCAAGTAATAACTTGCAAGATTTTATTAGAAAAACGAATGTTCAAATTTTCGATTTTTTCTGGATATATGGGACAATATGGGGCACGGTGAATGTAGACCATTGATTTTTAGGGTACCCATTTACCGTGCCTTTTTGTTTCAATTAAAAAGTACGAGTAATCGTACTTTCTTGTTAAACTTACGTCGGTAATGCAAAATACATACCTGATATGTGAATTTAATTGCTTCTTGGTGGAATAAAAACGTTACTACATTTAGTTTATCGCTTAAATCACCTTAGCGCAGTTTTCATTTTTTCACTATAAATGCAGTGAACGAGCAGAAACCCGCTTCATGTAAACACACTTTAGTGTCAAAATGATACTTTTAAATGTTTCTAATGAGCGTTTTGGCATGGTAACAATACATTAGTGTTGTATTGGTGAAATTGGAGGAAAATTGTCATATCATTCAATCATAATATGGAAATAATGAAAAAATATTCGAAGGCACACGGTGAATGGAGCCCCCACGGTGAATGGCGCCTTGACGGTATTGCATATATTTCCACCTGAAATACTGTGGACCACTGTCCTAAGTGGACAGAGATTTTTGTTCTAGGGCCATAGATTCCGGAGCCTGTCAGATTATTCATTTTCGAACCATCTGTGAAGAAATTTATAGAGCCTGTTGGAACGCTGGGTCCACCTCCTTCCCACTCCTGGCGGGAAGGAATGAACACATAGTAAGGTAAGTCATAATTGACTACCGTTTCCATCCAGTCACTACAAATTCCTATTGCGGGATTTATGGCAAATTCATTTAATATGCTGAGGTGACCCGTAAGGTCTCCCGACAGCAGTGTTTTTGTTCTCTTTAACCTTAGAGCACTTTTTTCCGCTTCCAGCTTTATGAATTGATCTAACCGGGGCAGGTGAAGCATTGCGTCTAGGGCCAAAGTGGGTGTACTACGAACTGCACCAGTGATCGCTATGCAAGCGGTGCGTTGGATTTTGTTGAGCTTCACCCTTGCAGCAGCCTCATTAGTTTTAGGCCACCAGACAAGGGAAGCGTAAGTAGTCCTGGGACGAACAATGGTTTTATATATCCACATGATCATACTTGGTTTTAGGCCCCATCTTTTACCCAGGGTTTTTGAACAAACCCAAAGTGTATTGAGACCTTTCTGCACAACTGATTGGAGATGAGAGTTCCAATTCAGTTTTGCGTCGAGTATGACACTTAGATATTTTACTTCGCTCGAATAAACTAGTTGTGTATGATTCAAGAAAAGGGGTTTCAGTTGGACCTTCCTCCGTTTGGTGAAAGGGATAATGGAAGTTTTTGTAGGATTTATGCCTAGTTGTTCCTTATGACACCAGGAAAAAGTGTGATTTAGGGCAGATTGCATTCTTTCCACGATAACACTTTCGAATTTGCCTCGTACAATAATGACAACGTCATCAGCATATCCAACCACTTCGAAGCCTCTTCTCTCTAAGCTGTCTACAAGCTCATCCACCACCAGTGACCACAACAAAGGAGAAAGTACTCCGCCTTGCGGACACCCCCTTGTTGCTTTAACAGTAATGTATGAACCGCTAAGCTCAGAGGAGAAAATCCCCCTTAAACTCCCCGGGGACCCCATGTAACGCATCTGAGAGGCTTCGAAACCCCTGATAACTTCTCCGTAACGCTTTCGTAACGCCCCTGAATCCCCCGAAAATGCTCTGAAACGTCTTGAAATGCTTCCAAAATCCCCCTTAAACCACCTCGAACCCCATGTAACGCACCTGAGAAGCTCCGAACCCCACGAAAACTCCTCCGTAACGCTTCCAAAACGCCTCTGAATCCCACCGAAGAGGCTCTGAAACGTCCTGAAATGCCTTCAAAATCTCCCTTAAACCCCCTCGGACCCCATGTAACGCATCTGAGAGGCCCCAAAGCCCCCGAAACTCATCCGTAACGCTTTTGTAACGCCTCTTAATCACGCCGAAAATGGTCTGAAACATTCTGAAATGTCTCCAAAATCCCCCTTAAACCCCCTCGAACCCCATGTAACGCACCTGAGAGGCTTTGAACCCCACGAAAACTCCTCGTAACACTTAAGTAACGCCTCTGCATCCCGCTAAAAATGCTCAGAAACGTCTTGAAATGCCTCCAAAATCCCCCTGAAACCCCCTCGGACCCCATGTAACGCACCTGAGAAGCTCCGAACACCCCAAAACTCCCCCGTAACGCTTACGTAACGCCTCTGAATCACGCCGAAAATGGTCTGAAACATCCTGAAATGCCTCAAAAAATCCTCCTAAACCAAAACCCCTAAAAACGCCTCTGAAAGCAGCCTAAAATGCTCTGAGACTTCCTGAAATGACTTCGAAACCCCCTTAAGACCCACTCGGACCCCATGTAACACATATGAGACCTTCGGAAACACCCAAAAACGAACCTGCAACTTTCCTTTGCTCTCCTCTATAAACACCCCTTGGCCGCTGTTGCAATAGTTCCCGTCATTATGAAATATTCTCATGCACAATATTTGCTCTGAGCAGCTTTCCCTCTTTTTATGCATGGCATAAAAAAGGTGCATGAATTAAAAGTGCATAAAAATAACATGCATAAAGGTTTTAGTGTATTGAGATGTTTCTAATGGCACTCCTTCTTAGGTAATGTATATTAATAAATTTCCTAGAGAAACCGTGGAGAAATTCTTAAAGTTATCCTTAGCAGAAATACCGGATAAAATTCTAACAAAATACACAGAGTTATAACTGAAGGATACCCTGGAAGAAACGCTGTATAAATTCCTGTAGATATCTCTGGAAGAATTCTTGTCCGAATCACTGAAAGTAATTATGCAAGAAGCTATGGAAAAATTTCTGGGAGGTTTTCTAGATGAATCCCTGAAAAAAAAAATCTTGAACTAATCTCTGATGATGTATGTGAGTTTTGAAGGAATCTCTCGAAGATTTCCTGAAGTAACTGGAATAATTTATCAAATAGTCTTTAAAAGATGTTTTAATGGATTCTCTAGGGGAGTCTTGTAGAAATTTCGCAAAGATTTTCTAAACGAAAACCTAAAATAATTTTTAAAGTAATCCCTGATGGAGTTTCAAAAGAAACCCCTGGAAATTTACCCAACAGGAGTCTTTTGGCATTTTTATGCGAAATTTTTGAGGATTATCTCAAGAAAGCCCTGGAGCAATATCTCAAAGAATCACTGGAAGATTTTTTTAACCTTCGTAGATTTCCAGTCCTGGAGAAATTTCCGAAGAAACACATGAAGAAATTTTGGAAGGAATATATAGAAGATTTCTTAATGAATACTTGAACAAATTTATAGAGGAATCCTACAAAGAATATCACAGCACAACATTTTTTTGTCTCAAGAGCAAACTTATGTGTCTCTTACAGATTTTGGGCCGCTGAATCCGAATCTGGGCACAAATTTGCTCCAGCACGTCACAATTTTGAGCTATACCTCAATTTATAGGGTAAAATATGCGATTTTGGGTGTTTTTGACTGCCAGCCATTGAGCATGGAAATATTTTTTTGAGGCAATCAAAAGGTGATTTGGCCAATTAACATCTAAATTAACGACTCATGTAAAATGTTTCGTTTTACCAAATCGAATTTGATAGTTTTAAGCGATTTATGATAGGTACGATATTTCCCATACAATTCACCTTCCAAAAGTTGCATGCAAGTTTACATACAGTGATAGACATCGTTTAGCCGAGGCTAAAAAAATTTCAAAAAAGTGCCAGGAAACTCATACAAAAGATTTTATGATAAAACTTTTTTATCGTAGTGATAGTATATCTAGTACTGTTTTATATAAATGTGATACATCACACTTACATATACACTGAAACAAAAACGAGGGTAAAAACCCTCCAAATGTCATTTTTTGCCTAGACATTCGTTTAGCCGAATTGTACAATTTTTAGAATTCCATAATAAAAAACTATCAAATTTCGAAAAATATTCAACAAAGTCATTTTGTATGGTGATCTGCATTATTGATCGACTTGTAAATCATGAATTAGATCGTTTTTGGAAGTGTTGCCATATTAATTTTGCATGCATCTCATATAAATGTGTCATAATATTTTAAATGTTTCTCAATTGAAATTTGATGTAGTTATTTTTATCGGAAGTGTTTCAAAAGAATCTAATGAAAGTTTCATGACCAAAGCAGGTTGAAATTTTGCGAAAAACAACGTTTTTAACAGAAAAAAATAACACAAACCATCAAAAAATCACGTATTTAAGTATTGTTTTGACGAAATATGATGGTTTCACTTGAATAATTCACAGCGTTTACTACTATTACGTCTTCTAATAGCTCCCAATATCTTCTAGACTGTATTCTGGCTGAAATAATATACATTGGACGGCTCATATTTCGAGAAATGGCACCGAAAGTATTCAAATTTCTAGCATGAACTACTTGTTTCATAATTTAGACATTCTTTTCAAACAAATCATGTTACGTGGGCTTCGTGGCCGTGTGGTTAGCGGCGGCAGTCGTCTAGGCATATCGTAAGCCTCGCAGTGTGGGTTCGATTCCCGCTCCAGTCGGTGGAAACTTTTCGTCAAACGAAAAATTCATCACTGGGCCACTGGGTGTTCTGTGTCTCGTCCGTTGTCTAGTGTAAGTAATGTGTTCAGTCTGTGCGGCCTCTGGCTGAAGACTGTGTGAATTGTCTTTTCAAAAATGAATGTGGTTCACAACTAAGACTCATTAATAATGTATTTCTTCAGATTGAATGAAATAAGCCAATTATTTAACCAAATCTTGCATTTTTGTATGAGCATCTGCTTTTGAATAAACAGGGTACACAAAATCTGACACTTCTTGCAGTTCTTTCACTTTGCAGTCTTCTAACTCATTTGGTAATGGTAGTATCAAACAGGTATACTCCACAGGCATTAGGGCACGTCTTTATTTCAATGCAGAACTATTTATTTTAGCTTTTATCAATCCCATTTTAAAGTTTAACCAACCGAAAACCAATATACTTATTTTTTTCATGACATTTTATGCAATAATTTGAACATTTCTGACAATAATTCTGTGCCATATTTTCAAAACTGATAATCTAGCTTACGTTTGAGTGTTTACAGAAATCAGTTTTCTTAAATAAATTTGTTTATCGTCGCTTCTCCTTATCGAGACATTTTTTATAATATTTCTCTGAATTTCACAAATAAATAAACTTTTAAGGTCAAATATCTTGCTAACACGTCATAAACTAAATGCATTGGAGTATATTCTCGAAATATACTCACGAAATTGCAAAAAATCTATTGAAAACCAATTCTTCGATTACCTCGGCTAAACGAATGTCTAGGCAAAAAATGAAATTTGAAGGGTTTTTACCCTCGGTTTTGTTTCAGTGTATATGTAAGTTTAATGTATCACATTTTTATAAAACTGTACTAGATATACTATTACTACAATAAAAAAGTTTTATCATAAAATCTTTTGTATGAGTTTCCTGACACTTTTTTTGTTCTCGGCTAAACGAATGTCTATCACTGTACTAACATAAAATGTTTAAATCTATCAAATTTGATTTGTAAAAACGATTTTTTTTGCATGAGTCGTTAATTTAGATGTTAATTGATCAATTTACCTTTTGATTACTTAAAAAAAATATTTCCATGCTCAATGGCTGGCAGTCAAAAAAGCCCAAAATCGCATATTTTACCCTATAAATTGAAGTATAGCTCAAAATTTTGACGTGCTGGAGCAAATCTGATCCCAGATTCGGATTCAGCGGCCCAAAATCTGTCAGAGACACATAAGTTTGCTCTTGAGACAGACCAAAAGTTAATTTTTGTTACGGTGTGTATCCGGAGGAATCTCCAGAGAAACCTCTAGAAAGTCCCTGGAAGAAAATTTGGAGGATACTATGAAGAATTTGTGAAGGAGAAGAAATCCTTGGTGAAGTTTTTGGTGGAATTCTGAACGTTTGATTTTCTGAAGGATTTGCTGAAAGCACTTTTGAAGGAATTTTTCCTCAAAGAAGACTCGTACTTTCTTCTAAAAGAATTTATGGAAGAATTTCTGAGAAAATCCATGGGAACTTAAATTGAGGATTTTTTGAAGAACTCTGAATAAATTTTTTTTAAGGAACTTTGGAAGACTTTCTAGTTCCTGGAGCAATTTAAAAAAAAATCATCTCGCAATTTTGGAAGGAACTCAAGGAAGGTTTAATAAAGGAGTTAAATCAATTTCTGGGGTAATCTCTAAAAAAACACAGAAAAAAATCAAGAAGAAAACTATGGATTTTCAAAATTTATCCCTGGAAAAATTCCGAATGAAAATGGAAATTTCCGAACTCATTCCTGGCAGAATTTATTTAATTTGGTATGAGGAAGATGTTCGAACTCCAAAAATTGCGACCAGAATATCCAAGATGGCGGCTCCAAATTTAAAATGGCGTCTGTTTGATGGTGTTTAAGGCTCTAAAACCATGCAATATGGGTATATTTGGGTCTTTGTTGGTATGTCTGAAACATACGGAGAATGTATAATTAATTAGAAGGCACAGAATGTTGCTAATTGACAAATTGAGAGATGTATTAGTGAAAAAATCGCGTTCTGGTGGGATACGATTCTGGAGAAAATTGATGGAGGAATCTAGGAAAAATATTATCTTTTCGATACAGTGTTGCCAAACATGTTATTTTTCAATTTTAAAATTTAAAATCGATTTTTCGTTGAATGAGTATATTTTAATTTTAAAAATTTGGATTCCATCGTGTTTATCAGACATTTTAAAATCGAAAAAGCTTAACTCTTTTTGGCAGCAGCCTATTTATTGCACCCATAAACAAATAGAAACGCTCCATAGAAAATCAAAAAGCGCTCCATGAAGAATGAACATATGTTCTATGAAAATGTGCAATGTTACCCATATATAATTGAAAACGCTCCATACTTTATAAAAAATGTACCGGTAAAACATAAACAATTTTCATTAAAAGTGAACGACGATACAGTTACCAATACTACAACCTCCAATGTACCATAAAAGAACTATAAAAACCCCTAGACAATAACCATTAGAACACTTAGAATAGCTAGACAAAAAAGTATGTGATAGCAATCCGGTCATTTAAATTAACAGTTTGACGAAAAATCACAGATGCCGTAAGTTTAAACTCAAAAACAACGTAAAAAACTATATAATAATGTTATAACATACAATTTAGGGATAAGTTGACGTTTAGGACACAAACAATTTTGACGAACGATAAGACCCCCATGACAAAAAAACGTTAGCCCATTCTGTAAGTTACATCACAATTACAATCAACAAAAATAACACACTACACTTCCAGAATCCTCAGAAAAAGGACCAATAAAGGCCCGAAACGTCGGATCAGAATTAAAAAATCAACGTATTAGCTGGGCTTCCGACTGCATAAGCTGAAAACCATTTCAACATTGAATAGGCAAAAGGTTATTGCAACCATAACAAATTGCAATTGCTCCATAGAAATTCAAAAATCGTTCTATAAAGAATGAACATATGTTCCATGAAAATGTGCAATGTAACCCATAAATAATTGAAAACGTTCCATACTTTATTAAAAATGTACCGGTAAAACATTAAATTTTCTCATTAAAAGTGAAGTTTTGCACCAATGAATAATACTGAAATGCTCCATATTAAAATACAAATGCTCCATAGAAAAATGTAAATGCTCAATAAAAAATTAAAATTGTACCCATAGAAAATTGAATATTACTCCATAAAAAAATTAGATTGCACCATAAAAAATTGAAGTTGCACCATAGAAAATAGACAAATGCTCCATAAATATTATCAAACTGCACCACATAAAATACAATTTGCTCCATAAAAAATTCTCCACAACTTTGAACATTTGCACAACTAAAGCAGTGCAATGTAAATCAATTCAGCCCTGTCGAATTAAATTATGAGAATATGCTATCTATGGAGAATTTTCAATTTTTCATGGAGCAATTCATATTTTCTATGGTGCAGTTTGATAATACTTATGGAGCATTTGTCTATTTTCTATGGTGCAATTTCAATTTTTTATGGTGCAATTTGATTTTTCTATGGAGCAATATTCAATTTTCTATGGGTACAATTTTAATTTTTATGGAGCATTTGCATTTTTTTATGGATCATTTGTATTTTAATATGGAGCATTTCAGTATTATTCATTATTGCAAAACTTCACTTTTAATGAGAAAATTTAATGTTTTACCGGTACATTTTTAATAAAGTATGGAACGTTTTCAATTATTTATGGGTAACATTGCACATCTTCATGGAACATATGTTCATTCTTTATGGAGCACTTTTTGATTTTCTATGGAGCGTTTCTATTTGTTTATGGGTGCAATAAATAGGCTGCCCATTGAATATTACTCCATAGAAAAATTGGCTTCTTTAGCGATGTTGAGATAATACCATGTTCTGAATCTGCATGCAAAACTGAGCCGAAATCCAAATTTTCATGAATTTTGGTGCCCGGGAACCTATTTAAAAATCAGTTTGAAGTTTGTATGGGAGCAATTTGTCAAATCACCCCTCGTCGCATTTTGTACTGGGCGGAGCTGTCAAGCAGTTGCCCAGCAGCCTAAAAGTGATTTAAAAAAATACCTTTGTAATTAATTTTAGGTATCATAGTAGCTCAGAAAAAGGTGCTCTCTTGTATGAAATTAAAAAATCAATACATTATTCTAAATTAAAAAAAAAAACCAATTAAATTGCACCATAGAAAATGAATTTGCACCATAAAAAATAGGTGAACTCTCCATAACTATTATCAAACTGCACCATAGAAAATATGAATTGCTCCATGAAAAATAGAAAATCCTCCACAGATAGCATATTCTCATAATTTAATTCGACAGGGCTGAATTGCTTCACATTGCACTGCTTCAGTGGTGCAAATGTTTAAAGTTATGGAGCATTTTCATTTTTTATGGAGCAAATTGTATTTTATGTGGGGCAGTTTGATTATACTTATGGATCATTTGTCTAATTTCTATGGAGCAATTTCAATTTTTTTATGGTGCAGTTTAATTTTTTTATGGAGCAATATTTAATTTTCTATAGGTAAAATTTTAATTTTTTATGGAGCATTTGCATTTTTCTATGGAGCATTTGTATTTTATTATGGAGCATTTCAGTATTATTTATTGGTGCAAAATTTCACTCTTAATGAGAAAATTTTATGTTTTATCGGTACATTTTTTATAAAGTATGGAACGTTTTCAATTATTTATGGGTAACATTGCACATTTTCATGGAACATGTGCTCATTCTTTATGGAGCGCTTTTTGATTTTCTATGGAGCATTTGCAATTTGTTATGGTTGCAATAACCTTTTGCCCTTTTTGGCTGTTTCAGAGATACAGCGTTTTTAAGCTTGAAAACCTTTTTTCTCTAATATATAAAATAAGTCCAATTTACAAGTTTCGCTAAGAAAAAATTATTCGATGCAATTTAACGGTGATTTGGGCTGATCTAGACCAAGGAGAATAGAAAACTATATAATAATAATAATATGACAGTGTTGCCAGTTTATCAATTATGAATTTATTAGAATGGATAACAATAAATTGTTATCCACCAAAATTTGGATTTTTTCTTCCTTCAAATATTCCAACAAAATTTGATCAAAATCCGTGATGGTTGATAACACGTTTCCACATTTTCTCGGTCACTTCATATGGAATGACCCATAAGCAGATGAATAATGTTGAACTCCTAATACAATCGCCCTCTGCCAATAGTCTCACAATGTTGCGTATTTCCTTACCTTCTCCTAACTGATTTGGCAACCCTGATCGCGCAAGTGTCATCTTCCATTTGCGAGGCCTCCCTCTAATCTTCTTTGTCCTACACGTTCTGGGTCCGGCAATCCCTCATGTTTCAGTTCAGAAGGAAACGAAAAAAAAACCGGGCCCATGCATAGAGATGACAACCACAATCCGTAATCATCCATCGGGATTGCACGTCGAGTGGTTAGATGCTGTCCTCCATACCAATATGCCAGTCAGTGGTCCCACCTCGGCACTGAAGGCTTAGGTCCCCACGTTCACCGGTATTCATTGCTGGCTGCTGCTGCTGTGAATACATCTCCAATGATATATGTGTGTGCCACCCACTCCCGTCCGTCCGTAGGCACATGCGACAATAATGGTCGAATGTGTGGCTTTTCATTTTCTACTCGGGGAGCTTAGATCCGCACTGGAATTCCGGTATAGGAACCTTTAGTGCGATGCGATAGACAAAAGCACACACGAACGGAAGAATCGAACGTCACAATCCAGTCTGGCGCATTATTATCGATGCATACGTTTCCGAGCGGCTGCCAAAGAAGTTCTTGGAAACGTGCTTGATTGAATAAAAGTGAGATTTTCATACGATGGGAGAGGTTTTTTTTTTACTCGGTTCTAGGCTGCAATGTGGTACGGCACCACTGGGTGACAGCTATTACGAATGACAAATTATTGTGGCCATCTCTCCAAGATGAGCCACTCTTTTGGACCACACATCTCCTGACTAAGCACATTCCCTCGATTGGAAATGGAAGAGAGTTTTTTGCGATTATTGTGCGGATTCATGCACGTATTTATCTATTTGTTTAATATCACGTATGAGATAAGACATAATCCACAATAGTACTGCCTATGATCGTATAGTTGTCCCATATGAATAGGAAACCCAGCAAAGATAGGACTGATATGCGATCATGGGCAGAGTACGTCACAATACTCGGTTTGTGGCTCCACCGTCCGTCCATCGTGCTTGTTGAGTTCCACGCCATTCTGTACTAACCGTATCTGTGGCGAAAACCAATTTTGCAGGGTTACTATTCGGCATACTTGCAACATACCCTGCCCAACGTATCCTTCCGGCGTTGGCTACCTTCTGGATGCTGGAATCCCCGTAGAGAGTTTCTAGTATTGAAAAATCTGCTCCGTTGTCGACCGGCCGTCGACTCATTCGTTAAAGGTGGTAGACAACGGTGTTCGCTACGGATCCAGTTGATACGAAAGCGCAGTGACCCTACACCATTCAAGTTAGGCCCGTGCACAAAAAGGGAGGAGTTTTCCAAATTTTTGCAAAGGGTAGAGAAGCGCCTAGTGTAAAGAACATCGGTAATGATGGAAGAGTTTCAACCCCACAACCCCTCCCAAGTAACATTTTGATAGTTAATAGTCTTGTAGAGGTTTTAATAACCGTTATAAAACCGAAAACCTTTTGACTGATTGGCATGTGTCAGATGAGGAGTCTCCACTTTTGAGTGTTCCTTCGCAAAATTTGCGTATTCAGACGTCCCTGCTCAACGAACTAGGGAACCTGTACTAATTGGTTGCGACCACATTTTGTGGACAACTCGCTTCCATTGCTACTCCAAGAGAGTTTCATTGTGGTTTTGTACCTACAACGCCCTCCATTGTAGTATACCACAGCTATTGCTTTGAAAGAAGCTTGTCCTCTGCGGTCTGTGCGGACTGCAAGAGGTATTCCTGAATGGAACTCTGATCTGTTCAAGTTCAATATATCTTCGAATAAATCATTCTTTTGTATAGTTACAAATCTCTAGTTTCCGCCTGAGAATTATAGCTATATAATCGACTTAGTGGGCCCTAAAAAGCTCTGCTTAATTCAAATCTCCAGGAGGAAATGGGGTTTTGTCCTATTTTTCTCCAGAGGGGTTTGAGTATTTCAAACATGTGTTGAACTCTTGTAGTTTTCTATGGGGTATTTTCATGGCGTGAAATTACTCCACAGTGTTATCCCGAAAGGGTGCGTGCGTTGTGTAAAGATGGAATGAGTTTCAGATTTATCTGGTTACCTCGTTCTTTCTGAAATTCTTGAGACGCATTGTCGATTATCACATCTGTGATGTTCGTCTGGCTGACATGCCTATTCATGTGAACTCACATGCCTCCCAATTTGGGATGTCCACATTGGCTCTTTTACACAAAGTTGTATATATTCTCAAGGAAGTACTCGCTTAAACGCAGATTTTGCTTGGGTTATTTCTTGAATATTGAGGATGCTTTCGATGCCGTGCCTTTCAATGTCACATTGAAAGTCGCGTGACGTCACAAGCTACCTCCAATGAGTTATAGGCTCTCTCTACGTTTATGCGTTTTACAGTGTCCTTTTCGGGGCACTTATTAAACCCGTTGTGGTATGGGCTATGAGCTCTCGTTGCGCTTATGCGTTCATTCCCTTTTCTAGGGTACCCCTTCCTATTTCATCACCTTTCCCTTTCCTAATCCCATTCCATCCCTTGTCCCATTCTCCCTCAGGTAAATGATGAAATAGGCTTATATGTATGGCGATGGCACAAATGTCCCAAATGGAGGATAACGTGCCTCTGGAGCCGGCCTTCTGATACCTGATAGCACAAATAGAAAGAGAAAATCCTCCTCTTTCGATTAATGGATGTGAATGGCGTGAGATGAATGAAATACGACTCACAGCTCTGTGAGAAGGCATTGGTTGCAAAAGCAGTTACGCCCTTTTGAATTGTTGGTGCCGATTTCAGAGGCCCCTGTTCTTGTCTCAGCACATTTCGATTCGCGACAAGCAGCCGTTGCGGGATGCGTTCAGCTTGTGATAAAACCTTAGTAAATTCTTGAGAATGACACAGCAATTCCAATTCCTTTCACGTCGCTTCTTCCAGAATGGAATCAATTGAACATATGAAGGAAAACATTTCCAAAAAGTATTTTTCAGCATCTTTCGGGACATACTATGAATTTTATCGATGTCTTCAATAGGCCGCCATGGGAAATCGATCGATGCCGCATTGAAGGCCATCGTACGTCGATTCGGTTTAATAGCCCATTTTCTCTGTCTCGATGTGGGATGATCTGTATTCAACATATGGCACTTGAGGTTGGTTAGTGGGAAGGTTGGCTACCCGGCTGGTACCAGTAGGTACGGTACGAGGCTGACCGAGCAGAAGAAAATGGGAAAATGGAATATTAATAACCGTAAATCATTGCTAGACTTATCTTCTTCTTCTGTTTGGCTCTCTGATCGTCCACCCTGAACGATATTCGATGGCTGGGAAAAGGTCACACAGACTAGGTCGTCGTTTAATATGATTTTCCTAGAGTGGAACTAATCGATCTAATGGGGAAGCCGATTCGAAGAAAACGAACCCCAACACGTTGCGTCAATTTTATGGCACACTTCTAGAGAGTGCCTTTTCTGAAATTTCTCGTGTGTGTATGTAATGAAATATTAATTTGTGGATGAGATGAAGGTGGAATCCTTTAAATCTGACTTACTTATTGTGAAACACAAATCATTGATTTTTTTATTGTAAAAAAAACACAGCATCGTTATCTTTAAATTGAAATTAATCCATTCTTTCTTGTCTTTCTTCTCTCTTCCTCGAACGTAATTAAATGGCAAACATCACCTTGGGGATACACGAACCTGCGAATCCTGGAAATGACATCCCTCTGCTGGTTCTGCTGCTGTTGCTGTTTTTGCTCGCTCGTGCAAATGCATGAATGAAATTGGAATAACAAACGAATTGCACGCAACAAAAAAAAAACGTTCCCCATCCATCTTGGGACTGCTCATTTTTTTTTTCTTGCTTTTCTTTGCACGACAGGAACCGCTACGGATGGAGTGATTTCTCTGACAGCTTTCTGTTCACGACGTCAAACACAGGTAAGTGTGGGCGATGTTGACCTAGTGGGAGGGGGAATGTTTTCCATCAGGTATGGAATATTATAGGTTTTGAAAAAAGAGAAAGAAGGATATAGTTGGGTGGCACAAATGTAAATGAAAAGATCTGTAGTTAAAGAAAGCTAATTGTGGAGCAGATTCTCTGTAACACAAATTATGGTGTAAACTAAAGAATTATTTGGTGACTGTTGACCTTCCGTCACAGGAGACAACTCCAACAAGGAATGGTAGATTCCGATAATTTTAGCATTGTTTGCTTCATTATTTGTCAACAGATCGACGGGGTTTTTGACGATTTAAGGCTTACACTAGTACATTTTTTCTTTCTGGATACGACTGAGGTTATGTACTGTTACGGTTTAGCTTCGCAGTCTTAAGGGGAATGGAAAACACTAGTTTTGATTATTCCCGAAGTTTCGGTCCGTTTGGGACCTTTTTCAAGGGTTCAATCTTTAAGCAAAACTATTTTTGACCAGTAAACCTTAAAGATTGAACCCTTGAAAAAGGTCCCAAACGGACCGAAACGTCGGGAATAAACAAAACTAGTGTTTTCCATTCTCCTTAAGACTGCGAAGCCAAACCGTAACAGCACTAGTACGTTTAGTTTATAGGACGAGGTAAAGTGGGTAGTATAAGGAACCAATAATCAAAATACCGTCACTGATTTCCACGCGGAAGTTGATCAACTAGAAGCCTTTTGGGGACTGGCATGATCGACTTCGGCAGAGATGCCAGATGATTTTCTGTATCACTCATCCAAAAATCTGTATCCCATACAAAATTTGGGTGGGAAATCTGTATCCCATACAAATAGAAAATCTGTATTTCATACAAACGCTATCTGTACCTATGCTCAGAAATCTGTACAATACAGATAAATTTGTATATATGGCATCCCTGGACTCCGGTGGCAGTCATGTGTGAATACAGCGAAACAAGACATCTTCCCAGAGCTTACGATAAGCGGTCTGGCCATCCTGGAACCAGAAGCTCACGCAGCTAGTCCTACACCATCCACAGCAGTTCAGAGGACGCAACACTTAGCTTTAACCACTGGTAACTTTATATGACGGCATGGTCAGGTCGATTTATGCATCCACTACGTGAATGCATAGAGAGAAACAGAACGAGGAGGTCTTTAAAAAAAGAATTCATTTTATCGGGTAGTCTGCATTCGGGTGCTGCATTCACCGTACACCGATGATTATAAAGCTAATAACCCTCTGCCTGCAGGGGAACATAAATGAATTTCACAGCAACCTAATCAATCTCGAGGTTCTCATTAGCGATGCCATCCATACAGATTGCGTTTTGTATGAAATACAGACTTTGAGCCTAGAAAGGTTGTTATTTTTGTAAATGGGTTACAGATATTTGAAAGTTCTAAGCCAGTTTCGAGTTTCTGGATCTGGGTACAGCTACTTACAGATCTTAGAGACCCGTCTAAAAGCTATACACAAGATTTTCGTTGACATCGTCAACGTGCGTCCAGGAGGCTGCTAAACAAATATCAACAAAAGATCGTTAGTATAGCCTGCGGTGTTCTGGAACTACGGGAGGCTCTGGAGAACTTGAACTACCATTATCATTAGACCTAACTGAAGAGTTGTTGTGTCGAAATGCTTTTGAGATGCCATTTTGAACGGTAGTGCAGCTGTATCTGGCAACAATTGGGCTTCCTCCATGGTTGATGCCACAGCAGTTAATCTCTGCAAGTGTACCGGTCTTTGAATACGCAGATGATACGTAACTATTCACTACACAAGGTAAAATCTGCTCCTAACATCGCTTATGTGAACACTCTTCGGCACTCAACAGACAAGATTGGCAGCAAGAAAAAAAAACAGAAAATATAGCAGCCTCTATTGCCAAATTCAGGAATCTAACGGATAGCGCTCTTCGCGCAGCCATCAGTGCAGACAAGACATGGAACTCACTCGCGAATCGACTCAATGAATCGATTCGCGAAACCGAGTGAGTGAGCCATGATTCTTTTCAAAAGAGTTACACACTAAACGCTTTCAGCAATATTTTGCTGAATTTTGCCGAGCTGAAGGGTCCAGCAAATTTTTTTGCTGAACTTTCAGCAAAATTTGTTGAATTTCAGCAAAACGTTACTGGCGATCAGCAGAGTTTACTGAAATTCAGCAAAATTTTGCTAAAGCCTACAGCTCGGAAAAATTCAGCAAAATTTTGCTGAAACCCTCAATCGATTTTTAGTGTGTACGAATTGCCAAAAAGAGTTAGCCTGATTACACACTTAATGATCATTTGACGCAGAGCATAACAATCTTTTCAAATTGATGAATTTTCTTCATTCTTATACTGAGTGGCCCACTCGCACCAGTAGAATGAACGAAAATCAGTGTATTCTGCATTTTACTACGTTATGCTCAGACGTCTGTACATACCGTTGCATAACGGATTTTCTCGAAAACTGGTCAAAATTCTACGGCTCACATTGAAAAACGAAATTTTTCTTTGAATCCCGAAAATGAGTTACTGAATCGATCAAAAGCGTCGATTCACTCTCAAAATTGAATCAGTTTTCCCATCTCTACATCAGTGTAGTGATGTAGTAGAAAATCCCTGTTTACGGAGTACAGTTGGCAGTTTGGATTCCATGCATTTGAATCATGGAAATTATGTATCCATGCCAACCAACACAATGTTGCTGTTGCCAGGAACTGGAGTCAAAGTATTTGCATCGATGGGATCTTCCAAGGGATCTACGCTGTCAATCGATCTCAGCAGACAGTCCCAGTGTCTTCAAGCTGCACCGCTCAATTACTTTCCAGCAGAAGGACACTGATCTGAGTTTCGACTGCTTTGACTCAAGTTATTCATGCTGACTACTGCAACATTGCATAATAGGAGAAAATAGGTATAAAACGCGAATTATTTCAATTTCTCTGCTCGAAATGGATAGATTCGAATGAATTTTTGACAGAAGCTGCAAAAATCCCTACAGTTTCAGATAAGGAGGGTGTCATTCACCACACGATGCTGGAAATCATTGTATCGCGTTCGTTTTACCCCACTCTATCTCTTTTCCACCTTTTTGGAAGAATCCTGGAGTGCAAATTTAATTATTCATTTAATACGTTTTTGAAGTTTTTACCGTAGTGTCGAATGGAGCTGGTTTGGCTCACCGCACTGTCACTGTCAGCTGTCACATGCATTTCCGCCTGAATTAATAAGCGCAGGACCAACCTTATGTCAACATGCCGATACTTTGGAAGTTTTTACACAAATAAGAGCAAACGCCAGTCGGGAATAGATGAGGATTTTCACAAAAAGGTGTAAGAGAGAGCGGGGTAAAACTAGCACTGATTTCCAGCATCGTGCGGCTCTTATCTGAACCTATAGAGATTTTTGCATTTCGTGTCGAAAATACATTCGAACCCATTCACTCCGAGCAGAGATATAGAATTTATTCGCGTTTTATAGCTATTTTTCCATTGTGCATCGCTTTAGTAGACATTGGGATAATTACCCTGTTACAGCTTCTCGTACTGTTTTATTTGTAAACTTGTATAACTACGGATGTCATGTACTCAAACGCTAACTCACTAATTCAGTCACTGATTCACTCATTTGCTCACAAATTTAGTTACCAATTAACAGGCTTACTAATTCACCAACTCTATAACTCACTCATCTACACGTTCACTCACTCTTCTTCTTCTTCTTCTTCTTCTTCTTGGCGTAACATCCTCACTGGGACAAAGCCTGCTTCTCAGCTTAGTGTTCTATGAGCACTTCCACAGTTATTAACTGAGAGCTTCCTCTGCCAGTGACCATTTTGCATGTGTATATCGTGTGGCAGGCACGAAGATACTCTATGCCCAAGGAAGTCAAGGAAATTTCCTTTACGAAAAGATCCTGGACCGACCGGGAATCGAACCCGTCACCCTCAGCATGGTCATGCTGAATACCCGTGCGTTTACCGCCTCGGCTATATGGGCCCACGTTCACTCACTCATTTATCGTTTAACTTAACTCACTACGCGACTCGTTACATCACACACTTACTCAATAACGGTCTCATTTAGTAGCAGCCTCTCTAAGAGCATCGCCACGGGCGTCCCTATCTAGGTCCCTATCCCTACTTCCGGGCCCTGAATAGGGACCCATGTTCACACCGGTGGTATCTAAACGGGAATGAAAAATAAGGACGCGACATGGGATTACCGATGGGTTTCCACATTTGGGGACCCACTCGAATCTTGCACTGAGTTGCTGTTCCGATGGTTTGTGTGACGTCACTTTCTTTATTTATATTTTGCGGTGAAGTGAGCTGAGCAGTGGTGTGGAAAATGAACAGAAGTGGATAAATAAGGCAAGAGGTGAATATTGATGTAGGGTAACGAACCACTTGGGCAGCGGCCGGTATTTTGGGCACTCTTCGCTATAACTAGTCAATTCCAAACCAATTGACTTGAAATTTTGTACACGGCTAGATAATATACGTATCTGATCGCGTTCCAAAAATTGTGTCAATTGCTTCAGAATTGGCTTCTTTAGCGGTGTTGAGATAATTCCATATTCTGAATCTGCATGCGAAACTGAGCCGAAATCCAAATTTTCATGAATTTTGGTGCCCGGGAACCTATTTAAAAATCAATTTGAAGTTTGTATGGGAGCGATTTGTCAAATCACCTCTCGTCGCATTTTGTACTGGATAGAGCTGCCAAACAGTTACTCAGCTGTCAAAAGGTGATTTCAAAAAATCTCTTTGAAATTGATTTTAGGTACCAAAATAAAGTTCTAAAAATCTGAAAAAATCATAGTGGCTCAGAAAAAGGTGCTCTTTCGTATAAAATAAAAAAAATCGATACATTTTTCTTAATTTAAAAGCCCAATTGGCTGAGTATAGCAGAAAAGTGCCCAAACTAGGACCCCTGCCGAGATGGTTCCACTTCCCTACTTTGTCTTACGTGACTAGATGTTTTCCAGAACCCTATCACAAACAAACAGACGCAGTACTAAAAATTCCCACGTATACCGATTCACGTTTATTTAAAAATTTCATAGTTGGCCAACTGCCCATCTGTGGCGTTCGCAGCGTTTTTGTTCAAGTTTTACATTCGCTCACTATTGTCACCTAGCTTATGATTGGCCACTCTATTGGCCAAACTCAGTCCTTTTAGATTGGGCTATGACTATGACTTTGAATAGCAAACGTATCACTTGAAAAAAAAACTGCTATTAAAATCATCGTCATGTAAACATAATCCCCAATGCCAAACACGCCGTCTGTGGACAATTTGCAAACTACAGAATATTTGGTTTAAATTTTCTTTAAAAAATAAAACGATAAGAGATGACTAGAGGGATACCGGAGACGTCTGCTTGTCTGTGACGAAGTGTTAGAAGTGTTACGTGTGCTTGTCTGTGACCCTTTATGCCATTTTATGCAGGATTCGTCAAAAGTTTGGATATATTTAATGTTTAAGTTTGTACTACGTCTGATAAAAAGTAAGGACCACTTTTAGCAACGCACGGTGGAAAATCAATATGTTTTTGAAGTCCCTAAACCCAAAATAGAAACCACTGGTGGGGAGGTGGGGTGCTATCCTAAAATAGCACCCGAAAAGGAGTGGTATAATAGGGATAGCGATGAGAACTCCCGTGGCGATGCTCTAACACACCAATTCACCAACTCACTAAATTATTAGCTACCCGAGCAAAGGAGAATATCAAATTAATAGCTACGAAATCACACAACCTGTTTTTATATCTTGTTTTGTTATTATTTAATTATCAAGGCCAGAGATGGCATTTCACCGTAGCGATTCACTGCGGCGTCAGTTTATCGACCACACTGGGGATAGGAACATTTTTCACCGCACCAAGAAGCCAGTTTCTCTTGTTTTGGGTGGTGGGTAGACCAAGCGCTAGTGCGTGCTGTTGCTCGTTCGCCTTGGATCGAGTGTGGCTCACTCT